>NW_010333742.1:0-19995 GCF_000700745.2 Antrostomus carolinensis
ATGTTTATTAATATGTGAAGGGCGAATGTCACGAGAACAGAGCCAGGCTCTTCTCAGTGATGTCCAATGGTAGGACAAGGGGCAATAGGTGTAAGCTGGAACACAGGAGGTTCCACTTAAACCTCAGAAGGAACTTCTTTACAGTGAGGGTGACGGAGCACTGGAACAGGCTGCCCAGGGAGGTTGTGGAGTCTCCTTCTCTGGAGACATTCAAGACCTGCCTGGATGCCTTCCTGTGTGATCTCATTTAGGTTCCTGCTCCGGCAGGGGGGTTGGACTGGATGATCTTTCGAGGTCCTTTCCAATCCCTAACATTCTGTGTGATTCAGTGATGTGAAACTCATGTGATTTTGAGTTGAATTCTCATTCCAAGAGTAATCAGACATTTCATTTGGTGCTAAGGTAATTTAGCTTTCAAGATCTTGCTCAGAGTTAAGACAGTAAGTTACATTAACTATAAACAGCAAATAAAACCAAAAGGTAAATCCTTCACACGAAAACCTGAACCAAGGCCACAGAAATGCTAAATAATTTTATTAGAAGTTTGCACAACCTATTTTTTGCACTACGAAAGATGGACAGAATTTCTGACAACAATTAATTTCCTTTACTGTTGACTGAAAATGTGTGATGCATTAAAATAAGTCTTAGTGAGTAATTAGGATCACCAGGTCAACTATACAACATTTCATGAGAATAAAGTCACTCCTTAGACAATGAGTGCTGTTTTTCTTGCCACTCTCAGCAGCCTTGCTTATTTTGCATATGGTTGCATGTTTAATTAGCAATCCTTCTGTAAGTGTCTGCAATTAGCACAATGATGATTAATAAAATAACTCCTTTAAAGCTCCATTTAGGCAGCAGAACTGCACAATCAGGTATAATTAATTCATCATTAATAAATCATGCCTGATTAACTAATCTGTTGATTACAAACACATTACTGCATAGACTCCCACCTGAGCTCTGGTGATTTTTCTATTCTGAAGAGAAATAGAGTAGTAATAAACTATTAGAAAAATGCATTAAGCAGCAAAGATACCAGTTTGGTCTGGAAATTTAGATAGCAAGTATATTTAAATTTTACTGCACTTTGTTAGTTATTAGTCTCCTGTAGTAAAAAAAAATAATTGTACTGTCTCTTTGTTAAGTGTGGATGGGTGAACAGTAATTGCTTCTTCAGTTCATTTATATTCTTAAGGAAGGTTATTTTTTTCCAAAGCATCTCAGATTATGGGCCAGACTCACTCTTTGCATAGTCAGTAGCAAGTAGCAAATGCAGCAAAACAAGCTTGCAGTACTGCTCCCCAAGAAGATCCAGGTCACTAGCTGGAAAGCGATCAATTTGCTTTTGAGAAGGCAAGGTCAAGGCGGCTGCTAAATGTGTCATTGCAACATTGGTGTTAAGCTGCCTCCACAGCCCTGACTTGCTTCTGGTGATGGGTCCATGTTTATAAACTGTATTTCAGGTCCATGAAATTCAGCAAGATTGAGTAAAGGAAGTTGTGGATGCCCCCTCCCTTGAAGTGTTTAAGGCCAGGCTGGATGAGGCTTTGAGCAACCTGGTCTAGTGGAAGGTGTCCCTGCTGATGGCAGGGGGGTTGGAACTAGATTATCTTTAAGGTCCCTTCCAACCCAAACTATCCTATGATTCTATGATAAGAACATGCATTTCCATTTGGTGATTCCTTTTACTTGCCACCTAGCTCTTGAGCTTTGTAGTGAATTTAAATCATATTTTCAGTATGTTCTGTGTAGCAGTTAGGAGCTAGAAACTTTTATTTTAAATGTTACTTCTCACACTGTTACTTGCCTCCAGCTCCTTGGGCCTAAGTGAAATATAAGTTACAAGTTATGATAAAATTCAAAATAACTGGAAATGGGGGAGCTTGGCACAAAAGCTCCTCATCATTTATAAAAGCCTGACATCCAGCTGTTACCACAGTATGAGAATGCCTTTGAGTTCAAAGTACTTCATCCTAAAAGAGTGCAAAGAACAGGAACTAAAACAAAGCCTGAGAAAAAGGTGATCTGAAAGGGAAAACAGAGTTTTAGCTAGAGTAACTGAAACAGTTCAATATTCCTAATAAATCCAGAGAAAGTAGAGAATACTAAAGGAAAAAGTAGCAAAATCTGAGGCAGTACATTTAATGAAGAAAACTACAGAAGAAACTTTTAATTTAGGAGTAAATCTTCAGTCTTTGAAAACTAAATTATATTGCTGTAACCAATAAAGGTTTCTCTTAGGTTTTAACCAGTTTTATGTGCATCACTATGTCATCTCTGAAATATTTCTCCTAAAACTTTAATTAAAAATATTGACTAAGCAGCAGTACTACAAGCAACTGCAAATCTTTGAAAAATTCTGTTCATGGAAGGGAACCATTTATATTTTTTCATATTTTCATTCAAGTAAGTTAATGAACACATGAGCACCATTTCAATATATGGCAGATAATTTTTTTTTAAAAGGACTGTAGCCAGATTTCATGGAGGTTGACTGAATATGGGAAAAGTTTGATTATTTTATCAATCAGAAAAATTCACAATTCAATCTAGGACACAGGAATAGCTTTTGACATGGAACTTGGAAGTAAGCAAGAGAATCATTTAAAAGCAGAAAAACAGGATAGCTTTCCTTGGGCAGTTTCTGCAGTCAGTGTACAAACGAAGTGGCAAGATAAGTGTGAAGAAAACAATAGCAAGGATTTTGAAGATTAGAAGTGAGCATTTTCAAGCATTTTTTTTAAATGGACAGTAAGTAATCAAAGACTTTTGAGGACAGTGGTGATTCACTGCCTAGAGCTAAGATATAATCAACATATGAATAACTGGAAGGTGTGGGAGATGAAATTGTTAGTGTCAATTTTTTCAGAAAGTCAAGTTTCCTTTTAATACAATAGTAGTTTGTCCTGCAATGTCAACTCTTCCATCATTACGTAGGGAAATCTTCAACTCTCCTCCACGGCGGGAACATTGAAAAGCTAAATGGAAACAAGAATCCACAGTTAAAAAAATAATATCTATCACAAATTACTTAAAAATGCCTGAAAACTCAGGGAAACTAGGCCTCTGTCTCCAGAAAGCAAGCAGCACCAGGGCAAGCACTGTACCAGGGACACCCTGGATGAATTGTCTTTACAGATAAAGACTAGCTGAGGGTGTATCTCAGACTAGAACTTGTCTATTGAGTCTGACAAAGATGCTAATTAATACAAATAGTGAAGGATAGTTTGCTGTGATGTAGCCAACCAAGTTTCTTTTCTATATCCAAAGAAATCTAGAATTCTTCCATTCATGGGATAGACAGTTTCTGTAGGTAAGAAGGAAGAACATCAAGTATTACCTGCATAAGAATGAAGAACCACTTTACTGGTATTGAACATCTGAAGTAGATACTAGGTTCAAAGAATGTGTTTAGCTAATGGGTAAATAAAACTCAAGAGCCAGTGGAAAAAGTCTACAAAGAAACAGAAATGCTGCTTCAGCTGTCACAAAATGAGACCAAATTCTTACATAGACAGGAACAAATATTGATTTATATAATCCTGAATATATAATTTAATACAGCTGGATAAAGTTTAAGCAGAAAGACCATTCCACTTGTAAATAATTATAAAGCTAAACTTTTTGCCCAAATTGTTTAGTCATATACAGGTGGGACAATAATGCTCAGTTAGCATGCTGAGTCTGTAGATGTGTTCAGCAGTCCAATTTTAGCCGCACAACTACTTGATCTGAAAATGGCCTGGTTCAGATGGCATTTAGCAAAGGTTTGAGTTTCACATAGTGTTGTTTTTGTAAAAGGCATTAATGTTCACAAGTCTCCTTACTCAATGAATTTCCAACTACTACAAAAGTTGTTCAAAGCCAAAGGGAATGTTTTTCCTCACAAATCCCCAATTTGTAAATTGGGTAGAGACTGTATTCAGATTCCAATAGAGCATAGGATCTCTAACAGATGGCATACATGCTGTATGCTTTAAAACAATTTTTCAGCCACAGCTGACAAGAAACCTCTTCCTTATAACAGGATATTAGATTCTCAGACAAAGCAAACGCTCCAAAGGAGTGGAAACAGGAGCTATAGAAAGATTGATATTGATACTTTCTATTCTTCTGCCTTAATAGAACTACTGGTTGTTTTTAACTTGTCAGACCAACAGCTATGTACACAGTAATGCCTTCAACTGGAATATTTTGGATACTTAAAAGATCCAGGCCATGCTAAATTTGATCAAATATTATTGCTAAGTGGGGATACACAGCTAAACTCTCCTACTCCCTCATGACAGCAGATTTGAATAAAAGAGATTAATTATTTCAAATCTTCAGAGGTTGGTTGGGTTGGGGTTTTTTTCTTTCTTTAATAGTGAAACCAGTGCTGTCTGTTTCATGGCAGAATTACTAAGACCGACTTGATATTGGTCCATTTTATTTTATTTTTAAAGAAACCTTCAGAGTAGAAGAAAAGAAGAAGAAGAAAAAAAAAAACCACACAAAAGAAAATTTTACCCAAGCTTATATGAAAATAATACTTCTCATTTTCTTTCTCTCACACAGAAGTATTGATATTTCACACTATGTCTGAAAGTAAACAGGCCTGCATGGAACATTTCAATAACTAGAGGATTTCATTTAATAGCAATGTCACCAGAGGCATTCAAGCATCTCTGATGTGCACTAACCTTTTGGATCACAAAGTTGTTGCACGTCCATTCCATGACTGTCTTTACTAGGAATATGTCATACTACATACGTATTTTATATGTTTGGTATAAAACCAAATATGTACATTCTGATCTGTAGAAATAACTCCTAACAGCTGAATTCACAGTGCCCTGAATTCTTCTATGATTAACCTGAGACAGAGAAAAGTTTAAGAGTAGGTACAAGGACTGAGATTGAGCATGCTGATATCACAGAATCATTCACTGCTGCATTCACAAGGCAGTCAGTGGCCTTGTACTAATATTATCCTGTTGTTTTGAGGGGCTTCTTATCAGCCTAGATGTACCTCAATGACCATTGCTTACAGAATTTGAGGAGTAATGGATTTTCTTCATGAGGTCATCATAATGACATCAACTCGGGAACAAGTGCCACTTTTGTAAAAATACCTATTCTTAGAAATCACCATTACTTTGGTTGAATTTCTAAACCCTATAAAAGACTGATAAAAGAAGCACTTGTTCCTTAACTGAAGTCAAGATCTCCAAGACTTTTTTTTTATTTTAAGAAAGAAGTTGGATAAACCTGGTGATTGATGGAGGGAAACACCTCTCCTTTGGTAGAAATGTCACACTCATCTATAAATCTGATACGGTCAATCTATATGCTGAGACTACCCGGGAAAGAGGAGAGCTGCAATAACAAGTCTGCAAAAGTCTTCACTTCATGAGAATTCAAATTAGCAAATACTTAAATACAGGTACATTTATTCTACCTGAATAAAGCATCTTCTTCATAAAGGAAAAAAAAAAAAATGTGAGGAGACTGAAAAGTTAGAAGATGGGACAGACTTTGTATTGAAAGATATCCTGACAAAATTTGTGAAAGTATGATCTTATAGTCATCAAAGTAAGGTTTGGCTTTTGGCTGTTTCCCTGCCCCACTGCCCCCACTCCCCTGGGGAAAAAAAAAAAAAAAAAAAAAAAAAAAAAAAGCAAAAAAACCAAAAAAAAATGCTATAAACCTGGTCTGTACTGGGAAGGAATCAGACAAGTTAAAGGCAGCAACAAGAACCAAAATTTCTCCACAAATTAATACAGTTGTCTGAAGCAAACAGGTACAGAAAGATTCCTCTAGCTTCACCCAAGATTAAAAACTGTACTGGATAAAAACCCTTCTCTTCATAATAATTTGGAAAGTCTTCTATAATGCATTTGTTATATCAAATTTCTTATGCATGTTTATAAATGTTATCTTAGAAATGCAAAAACTATGTGAAGGGCTGAATACAGAAACAGTTGCTAAATATTAAATTCATTAGCAACTATGAAAGTCTATACATCTGGTATGACAGGTTATAATTTTCCAAATATTGCAGAGACTCTTCAAATGAAAAAAAGGCAAGGACTGATACTGAGCTTTGATTTAACACTCAGTGTAAATTCAAGGATATGTACATAGTTTCAAGAAAGATTGTAAAGTATTTCACCTTGTAAAAAGACTGGAAAATTCTCTTTGTAATTGATGGGGTGGTTGTTGTATGACAATTTGGTCTAATAAAAGTATGAAGAGAATCCAAAAACAGGAAATTACATCTGAAACTTCAGCAGAGATGCAGCTGACCTCCTCCTAGAGGTCACGATACCCAAAGAGATCTGACAATAGATTTAATGTTCCTCATTTTTATATTACTTTATATCTGATCTATTTTGGAACTAACAGATCTTTCATTTTATGGAAGAAAATCTTCTTTTATTCTTGCAATAAAAAGTATCGGATATTACAGAAGCTACCACAAAGGTTTCTAAAAAGTCAAAAGATGCTCTCATTTATTAATCTTTGGTGACATGGAATCTTCTTGATTGCCAACCATCTTTTCCAAGTAATCCCATTAGTAATAGAATTCGTCCCAGTACTGCCTGATACCCCTCAGTCATGTGCATGTAAGGAAAAGTTATTTCTCAAACTCATGTAGAGACCACATGTTGATTAGATGTCAAATAAACTGTTTTGTATGATTTCTACCACAAAGGAAGTTTGAGGACATATATGCATGAAATATTGAAAAAAAAACCAAAAAAAAACTATCTTGTGGGAAGATAGGACTTCTTTGTGCTAAACACATTAGAGAAGCTGATTACAGCATCAATTGCCTTTGCTGCCTGAGATCATTTCTGTAAGAGGAAATGGCACTGTATATACCAAATAGATGCAAATGCAAAACAGCTAGAAAGTATCATCTAAAAGTACCAACAGAATTCCTGTCTGTTTGATTACTTAAGGAAGCAGTGTCTCTAGGTGACATGGAAGAGTTTTAAATTCCACATTAACATCTGAAAATGTCAAAATCTTGTGAGAAACAGCCAGTCCATAAGGAGGCATTACCAAAGACAGTTTCTTCTCTTCAGAAAATATGTTGGGATTTTTCTCCTCCAACATTATAGAAACCATCACAGATTTGTGTGATTTAAATGCAAATACGAGATCTTCAGAACAGAATGTTAAACCTTTCCTTCAATTTACAATGGAGAAGGTCTCAGTTGTTGTGGATTACCATACCAAGCTATGGAGCATAAACAGATCCTTTAAAGAGTTTATCATTCTCAAGAAAATCCATTTTAAGATTAATTTGACCAGATATAGGAAGGTTTATACTCAAGGTAGCAGTTTGTTATAGACAATGAACCTTATTAGATCAAGGATCCAACCTCTGTTCTAAACTAAAAGTTAACAAAGACTTAATTGTTGTCAGGTGCACAAAAGAATTGTGATTCTCTGCCCCCTCTTAGGGAAATAGATAGGTTCTGGGGTATTTTGTACTGCTTCTGTTGTTCTTCCATTCTCTGGCAGTGCACTAGAAACACCAGAAGCAAACAGACACCCAATGCCTCTTTATATAGTGTTGTCATGTATTAACAGTTTGGGGTTTTTTTCCACCAAGTTTTTCAGTTTCTTGCTTAACAACAAATATGTGGTCTCATAAGCATATCTCATCGATTGAAAGAATACCAATAAATCTGTTCTTTGACTTCAGAGGTCCAGTCATCTCAAATTCCTTTAAGGCTTAATCATTTAAAGGTAAGACTGCAAATAAAATGACAAAGAAAATTTGACAATGCCCATGTATCCTGTCCCCATTCTTATATATTTAACATCAGTCATGTTCTTTCTGTTCTTGTAACATAAGTGACTATTCTTTCTTATATCCTTCCTTGCTCCCATGTAAAAGATCACCATCATGAGGAAAACTGATCTTCACGCCTAAATACACAGATGTATCAGAAACCAGAAAAAAACCTGTACCATAAAGCATATTCTGTAAGTAGAATCTGAATGTTAAAAACACATAATCTTGTCTTATCTAGCTATAGTAACACTGGCTATTCTAAACCCTAAGTTTCCAAAATCAGGCAGAAACCACATGACTTTTTTCAATCTCATCTTGATATACATGAGCGGAAAGGAAAACACTATCCAAATTCTACTGGAAAGTACACACCATGAATGAAAATACCAATACCTTTTCCTAATACCCAAAGTGCAAGCCATAAAGATGAAGAAGTAAAATTCAATCAGAACACAAAAACCAACATAGCTGAAGTTCACCAAGCTTCAGTTATGATGAAAGGTCATAAGAACTAAAATCCAAAAGCCAAGATAAAAAAACTAACCGCAGAGAGTTACGATCCAGAAACTGAGACTTCAAACTCCCTGCAGGCATGATGTGTCATGTTGGTGCACAGAAAAGAAAGCAATTTCTTAAAGATTACCACACACACAAAATATTATATAATATTCTATTCATATTGAGAAAATGGGTAGGGAGTTATTTCTACAGTTTGGAATGTAGTAATAACATAATTTCTTTTTTAGTGAGTAGCTCTTACATAAATGGGCAGCTTTGCAAGAAAACAGTTTCTCTTACCGAGCATTTCTTTCTTCCCCAGCTGCTCTGACCAATAGCTGCTTAAAACAGCATGGGCAGATCCTTAAAAGAAATTGGAAAACAAAGTACAGAATTAAACTAGAATCACTACGTTACAGAGCAAGCACATTCAAAATGTAAATGCCATAAACAAATCAAGTGCCACATGTGTGTCCAGGGTAAAAACACCTAAGAGTCTGCACAGTATACAGAACTTAAGGCTTTAACATTTCATTGATTTATGGTAAAGCAGTATTACTTCCTCATTCTCCAGCTTCAACAGAAATTTTGTCTAGGTGAGGGCTTAATGATTAGCCACAATTGGTAAGAATAACAACTAGTACCGATTAAAATACTTGAGTCAAAATACTCATCTGTCCATGAAAAGTGAAGTTTCCTAGTAACAGAATCTCAAAATATTATTCATCTAAACATGATGTTATTCAGTGAAACATTAACAGCTACCCATCGAAAATCTGAACAGGCTTTGGGATATTTTTTAAGAATAGGAACAGGTGGATAGAGAACACTTTGTAAAGCAAAAGCATTTCCTCTCCTAACAGTTTTCACAACACAACCTCATGGTTTTTTCAGTGTTGAATGCTGATAAGTATCAGCATGTAAGTCAAGGAGATCTTTAAGGTCTCACCACAGCTTCTGAAAACTAAAAGACCAATTTCTTTTTTCCTGACCAACAGATGACTTAAAAACTCAGGATGATTTCTCAGATTCACAGCTAGAAACACTGCTTCAGTCTACATCAGCAGCTGGGGCAAAGACACTCTGCTGGAAACGCTGTTATGAAGTAACTATCATTATCGGGACTCAAGGACACCAGCATTATTAAGAAATCAATACAGAAGAGATATAATACAAAGCCAAAACACTGTTAAAAGTATACTTCAGCAATACAATAAAAAGATTTATTTCTGGAAAAGAAATGACACTTAAAGATGAAAGACATGCAACAGTGAGCTATAACAAGCCTAGAAAAATCTCAGATACAGGAAACTTCTGGCTTTTCCTACCTGTTAATACTAGTCTCCCCAGAAATCCTAAGGAATGAGGTCTGGGATTTGATATGTCTACCAGACTCTGTCCTTGGCTTTATCAGGAAAGCAGGAGTGAAAGCTTAAAAAAATAACTAAAATATATGGCTTATATATCCTTGTAAACCTTTATTTCTGCTAAGAGTGATGAATAACTAGCATTACTCCAAAGAAAGTTTTCTCTTTATTTAGTGAAACATTTAATCAGCATTTTTGACTAATTTTTCAGCTGACTAATAATTAACCTCTGATGAACTGATTGCTAAGCAAATAACATCATTCTGCAGCAGTCATCATACCAAGCAGAACATCAAAGTAACAAGCAGAGAACTAGCATCCCTGCCCCTTAATATATTTAACTAGACGAGTTCCCATTATTCATAGGCCTGACAATATCCACAATAAGTGTCATGAAACTAGAAGAGATCTCTCAGCTGAAGTGCAAAAAAAATTACAGAACACCAACACAAGTGGATATGAACTACTGCAATACTCATTCAGTATCCAGCTAGTCTCTTGCTTTTCTCTAATTGAAATACTTGAGGGAAAAGATCTGAAAAAGACACAGGAATATCTGGCCTGACGACAGCACGAAGCTCATTTTTTCTGAATGAGTTGGCATCAGTCATGAAAGTTTTCATTTTATATGGACTCCTGCTGTCTATATGAAACAGTAAATTAGAAGAGAGACTCCAAAACACACAAAAAAAGATTAATGAAGTTTAATAAGAACCTTTTAATTGAACTGAAACAAGAGACACTCATCACACAAATACATACCTGTAACAGGGTCTTCCAGAACTCCATACCAAGGTGCAAAATATCTGGAGTAAAAATCATGGCCTTTATGTTTTCCACTGGAATTTCCCTTAAGAGTGAGTATAAGTCCTTTCACCTTTCCTGTCTTTTCAGCTGACAGAAAGCATTGTGTGTTCACTTGCAGTTCTTCCAACAAAGACCTTGAATATAATTATAGAATTTTAATAGTCCATATTCTTCATTTAACATTAAGTATTTAAAAGAATCAGAAAAACACAGTCACCTTCTCTACAATCCCAAAACAGCCATGGTAAAATGTTAGAGGAGACAAAGTTCCTAGCATTGTCCTCCCAGTGTAATTTGACAGAAGACTACCGTGAATGTAATATACTTCGAGTAAGCAGAGAAAAAAGTTAAAGCTATGTATTTCCTGTTTGTTTCCGAAAACAGAGCATGCTGGAATATTAGCGATAAAAATGCACAATTTTGTTTCAACATTTTCATAATTGAATGAAATACTTCATCACTACAAAATGCAAAAAGTAAGCACTCCACCTCCTTTCAGAGCAAGCAAACAACTAACACCATTCACAGAATTACAGGATCACAGAATCACAGAATGGTGGGGGTTGGAAGGGACCTCAGAGATCATCCAGTCCAACCCACTGCCAAAGCAGGTTCCCTACAGCAGGTTGCACAGGAAGATGTCCAGGTGGGTTTTGAACATCTCCAGAGAAGGAGACCCCACACCCTCTCTGGGCAGCCTGTCCCAGTGCTCCGGCACCCTCACAGTAAAGAAGTTTTTCCTTAAGTTTGTCTGGAACTTCTGGTGTTCCAGTTTGTGCCCATTGCCCCTTGTCCTGTCACTGGGCACCACTGAAAAAAGCCTGGCCCCATCTATTTGGTCCCCACACTTCAGATATTTATAGACATTGATCAGATCCCCTCTCAGTCTGCTCTTCTCCAGGTTGAAGAGTCCCAGCTCTCTCAGCCTCTCCTCATACACAACATGCTCCAGGCCCCTAATTCAGATCTTCGCAGGATTCTAAAGCACTCCACAACAGTCTCAGTTCTACAAAGTTGCAGATACCTCCCTACAAAATAAAGTCTGAAAGAGTAAAAATAACAAGTACTCAGTTGAGAATGCTTCTATCTCCCCACTAGCATCATCTGTAAATATTATTTAGGCCAAACTTCCAAGTGAAAATAATAGTAATTTGGCCTGACTAAAGAATTTGTGTTTTAGTAATATATATCTAAATCATAGCTGACTTAATGAAATTCAGCTCTCTGAGATTAACAAATGCTTGGAAACAATTTGAATTGGAATTCCCTCTATAAAGCTACTTATGATGCTGTTAAGTATGTGTAAGCAGATTACAGTCAAATGGGAACAAGAATCCATGGCACTCTGTCAATGTGCCCTGTCTCACTAAGCAGACCTCTACAGCTAGGCAACTATTACTTCTTCATTTGAAAAGCAAGACTCCTAATTTCCCGTTAGGTTACTGGAATTTTTTTTTAATCAGATGGATTAGGAAAATATACCATCATTAAAACTGTTTCCTACACCTCCTTTTCTTGGAGATAGATTTCAGACTGATCTTATTCAGCTTTGCAGGTCCAATAAGCTCACATGAGAAAATAAAATAACTTTTTAACACAGAAGCTTAAATTAGTTTTTAATATCCACTGGTTTTAAAACTAGATAAAAGAGTCTAGTATGTCAGGAATAGAGGTTAAACAAGCAGATTCCATTTCTACACACTTGATTATTAAAAAAAAAAGTATAAGATACCTTTCATAAGCATCACTGAGGCGGACTAAGAGTTTTTTTGTGTCAGGAGAATAACGGAGATCTTGAACAACCAAGTCACCAACAGCTGCCTGGTGGAAAAGTTAAAGGAGACAAAGGAAAACATCATCATTTGAATATGAAATATTATTTCCTTAACATTTTTGTCAGACAAATTCCCTGTTAGAACAGAGCTTATGCAAAGTCTTCATGCAGCCCTCAAGTACATGCAAGCAAGGAAAGTAAATGCACTAAGTGCATGAATGGATATGGGTAGGTGCTAAGAACCCTGCATACATCAACTTGAAAAGAAATTTGGGGACCTAGAAGAGGGCAAGCACAGTAGATTGCCCTCACATGCATACAATAGGCTGCTGAAAATGCCACTGAAATACATACTGACACTCCAGTCAACAGGAGTGGGAGATAAAAGTTTAACTGCAGCATTTTGGAGAATTTCATTTCCCGAGCTGCATGACTCAAGACCTTTAAAGTTTAGTGTTTAAGTTCAGGACTACATCAAGCAATGCCATGTTGCCTCTTTTCAGACATTTTAATATATAAGTATAGTTATTACAACTATGCTTCTAAGACAACAGATTCTTTTTTTACCTTTATTAACTCTTCTACTTCCTGAAGTACCTGAAGCAAAAAAAAAAACCAAAAAAAACCAAATAACCCACACTGTAAAAAACAGAACGTATATATGTACATACCTACCCAACTACAGCTAGACATATATTTACATATGCATACCAACAAAATCACATACTTTCCTCGAAAGCCTTTAATGAATAAAATTTTGACTGACCTGTGGGTAGGTTAAGTAAAGTGGTAAGTCCAGGACAATACGATCTTCCACTTGTCTGGCTTTTAATTCTCCACTCAGTGTCACAAATGTGAGAACTGAACTTGTGTTTTCTAGAGAGAGAACATTGCAAAATTATCAAACATGTGAATCTAAATTATCATAGCTCTTAAGAGTAGCTCAGTATATTCAGAAAAAGTTAGTTATGCAACTAAAATATACTACAGTAAACCTGTATTTTGAGACAAAATTCCCAGATAACTCAATAATCTGCTGAGGCTAATAAACATGGTAATTGTCAGTGAATCTTTCCTGCAGGTTCCTAGAATGAATGGGAATTTTCTTTTAACGGAAAGAGCCTATTCACCAAATTCTACTGTACCTCTCACAGATGAGATTTGCATATTTAGCACTTTTCTTAAACAAGAGTAATAGCAGGGCATTGGAATCCAAGTGTAGGCATCAGACTACAACCTTATTATTACAGAGCAGTTGTAAAAGACAATACCTAAGGTAGCTCCATACGTGTTCTCTAAATGTTCTGAATATTTGATTGGCTCTGTTATAGGAAACAGAGATCTTCCTAATTAGAACTAAATTTTCTAAAAAGTTATAGTAATAAATAGCTTGTGAACATACTTTGTATGTGAAACAACACAGCAGCTGATGCAAGTGTAGCATGACCACAGAGAGGAACTTCATTGGCTGGGGTGAACCACCTGAGTCCAAAGCAGGAACCTTGAAAATAAAGTTTAGTTACCATTATCAAGTGGAAGAAGTCTATTTCTTCAATTTATCTCAAAACTTTATACAGAGTGATGACATTTCAGTTAATCAAAATGTGTGTTATATCCAGTCTTGGTCTCAAATACACTTCTAGGAAACCATTTTATACTGATTTTTTTAATAACTATTGAGTCAGGTCAACAACAGGAGTCTACTACTAACAGAGGAAAGCTACTTCTTTACAAGAGCAAAGGGTCTGCAGAGTAGAAATGCCTGCCATCCTGGGAACCAGAAGCATCTCTGAGAAGCCCAGCTGATGCCTTTGAAATGCTGCTGTATAGCTAGAAACAGAAGACACGTTGAAATACCATCAATAAGCACAAACCCAACAAACTCTAATAGCAACTTATCACCTGAAAAGGTGAAAAATAGTCTGGAAAACAGGGAAAACATCCTGAGAAGGTAAGAACTGGTAACTGCCAGTGGCTGTTCTAACTGAAAGAACCTGAAAACAGTCTGGGGGAAAAAAAAATTGGTCTGAGAGAGTAGAAAACATCATCATCATCATCTACTGGCTGTTGCAGGTAAAAATTAACAGCATCTATTGGCTTGTTGAAGTGGTGGTGTCCTATGTTCTCTTATGTTTCTATGATATAAAAATGGCTTAATTTTTACCCAAAACAGAGCTTCTCTCTCTGAGAGCTTTCTGTGCTGCATATATTTTTCCCTTATCTAAACAGTTCTGCAGGAACTTTCTACAAGATCGTGGACCCTTGTCAGAGACACAGGGCTGACTCCAAACTCCATGACACACATCACCTCTGAAGTGAGACTCTTATTTTACTGGTCCCCCTCTGGACTCGGTTTAGTTTGTCCTCCCACTTCTGGGATGGCTGGGTCCCCTGCCAGGATCTGTTTGTCCTCCCCCCCGTAATCTATTTAATGTGCTTGGTACCACAGATATACCTATAAGTAATCTATCATATCTACTGTTACATTATTGATAAGTTTGATTATTGACTGATAAGTTTGTAGTAACCTATAATATTATATATATACTTTTTGCTGCTATTATTGATTCCTGCTGTACTATTGATAATAATTTGTAATAGCTTGAGAGATATACATATTTCACTTTATTAATCATAGGTATGCCTGCTAGTGGTGATTTTTGTGGTATTTGTGGTAACTGTAAGAAAGTAGAGAATTTAGAAGATAAAGCCTCCGTGTCCCTGTGTATTATGGAATCCTACGATGTCACAGTCGCAACCTCTATACACCTGCAGGCTGGGTTACCCAGTAGGGGTTAAAGATGTTTGGTTGGTATAACAGAATCTGTATCAGAGCTAGATCAGTTATGAATTGTTTTGCTTAAACCACCAGTCAAGTCTGGTAAAAGCCTCTAGTGTATACTAACCCTTTATTTCAATACAAATCATATTTCTATTTGTTTAAAAAAAATGGAACACAAGTGCACTATACTTGATTTCCTGTTGCATTTACAGAGTTCTTACACCATGATAATTTAAGATAATGCTTATGGAAATGCACTTCATGTGAATAACTACCAAACACAACTAAAAGGTGCAAAAGAAACAAATTATATGTATATATATATAAAGACAAACCAAGTCTTGTCATTGCCCCCGTGAAAACTTAGTGAAATAAAGTCAGAGCCCCCGATTTAATGAGAACAAACAGGACCCCAACAAAACCTAGTGGATGAAACTAATGGGCATGGCAGAGAACTGTTCTGAGACAGGGCAGCCACAGAACCCAGCTGTGAGCCGGCCCTGCGGTGTTAATGCGCTCCCCCAAGTGGAAATTGTGGCTGAAAGCAGGAGGAAATGGAGTCAGCCACGACTGACCAGAGACAGACAAGCTCTGTGACCCAGACCGCCTGCCTGGATGCTTGAGACATACAGCTGTACCCAGACTCGGAAGCCATTTTGTATTCTCTCAAATTAATGTATCCCTAAAATAATGTAGATTTTTTTTTAAATTAAGTGCACTGATCACAAATTCATACACCTGCAAAAACATACTCATTGTCCAGGAGATCTTGCTACCAATTAATGTTCCAGAAGCAGATCATAAGTCTGATAAATGACATTCTGATGTTCCTGGTCTTCTCTTGCTCCCACTACCCCTCAATACACATATTCTCAGGTGTAGCTCAATGACTAAATTCATTTGATAAAACTGTACACATCTTCCGCAGTTGTGTGGGTCTGATGTCACAAACTCTACTCCCATTAATGTCAAAAGCACTTTAATGAGAAAGAAGCTGGCTTCTTCTATGCTGTTGAATACGGATGACTTGAAGATAAACAAACGTATTAAACATATTGGCAAGGTGTTAACATGAAAAATGAGAAGTATTATCACTTCTTTATTCAAGCCATTAGCCTCACCCTAAAACAAATTCCAATTTACTAACAATAGGAGCAAGTGATGATAGTTATTACTTTAAGAAAATCCTTTTTAATTACAGAGACTGTACAAAATCCCACACCCTGAACAAACAATCAAATGATAAAGAACGGTTTATTTGCATACTGTTCTAGGGCCTCTTTCAGACAGTCGATAACCCCAAAGCTGTTCATCTCTCTCTGCCACTACATCGTAACAAAGTGAGGGCATGCCAACATGATACCTTAACCTGGAATCTAACTCCAGGCTAGTGGGGTTCCAGCCTCTTGGCTCATGCCACCACACAACTGCAAAGTGAGCAGATTCTGTAAACCGATTCAGCTGAAAACTAATCCACAAAGCGATTTTGACAGGACTCTGTATTTGTCTGGTATTTTCTGTCTTGTCCAGGGTCTCTCCATTTCCTCTCCCATCACATACGCACATCCTACCAAACAACATCACTGAAGTCCCTCCACTCAAACCAATCAAACGAGCAGCCTAATGTGTCTGATTTGAGCACCTGCAGTTTTCCCAGTTTTGTTGGAAACCTGTGTTTCCCGGTACTGGCTCCACAGACAGCTTATGAGATTTTGTGACAAATTCAAATAATAGCTTACAGTTACCCCAGTGATGATTTCCTGAACAGCCAAGCCAGATTCTACTCACTTTGCAGTCTTGTGTGTATGGAATAAGCATGTTCTGTCTCTATTCTTCTGCTTGTAAAATAAGAAACTATCTCAGGAGATTATTAGTAGTAATAGAAGTATTAATTGAAGGATCTTTGCATAGCACTTTTAGGAGATTTTCTACATACAACTTCCTTCTTTAGTGAAAGGTGCTAAAACAAATGGTCTAATTTATGAGTAATAAATGTTTGCATATTGTAAAATGAACTTAATATGCAGCACAAACATTTTAAGGAATCCAGGTGCAAAAGGCTTATTATTATGATCTTAAGTAAGATACATCACAACTCCAAGATTTTGCTTTGGGTGCCTTAGAAATCAGCACCACTTCTTATAAATGCACCCACAGTGTCTTTCTACTCCCTTGTAAAAGATTTTGGTGGGTAAACAGAACCACTCACTTTTGGTAAAGTCATCTCCAGGGTGCAGTTTTCTGATAAAAGCCGTTTCTGAAAGGTTCATTTCTGTTGCAATTTTTTGGTGCAAATCTTCATCCAAGTCCTAACGATGAAACACCAAATCCAGTTAAAAGCAGGCGAAATAAAAGCAGAACCAAATTTCTGACAAATAAATACAGTAATTTCATTTTCTATAAGAATAAAACATAGATTCATTTTTAATTTGAAATACTTTCTCATTGTGATAGATGTGAGTTTCTAATACCCGTTCTATTAGTTTACAAATTAATGGAATACATGGAAAATACAATAAGCAAAAAACCTAAACTCAGTCTTTCCATGAACACAAGTATTTTTTTAAAGTAGTGATTAAAGTCACGAGGAGAAGTCATTATCAACATAATCTAAAAATAACTACAACTCTGTTTTTATAACTCTGAAAAATCCATGCCAGCAAGAGGTATGTAGTAATGGGAGGGCAATGGCCAAGATGGCTGATCAGTGCTTAACAGCTGTACGCTCGATACAACAGGAACAATATGCTAAGTCAGTAGAAGCTGAGAGGAAATAAACTGAGAAACACAAATGCTGGAGCTCACTAAATTCTGTTCCAACTGCCTGCATATTTAAACCAGTGAACATTGATCCCAGGATATGTGAGCTGTAGCGACTGTATAAAACTCTACTTCACCCTTGTTCCATTGTGCTTTCCCCACAATTATGCTGACTGGCCAGGTTTGGGAATCTGGTCTTTAAAATACTGAATCACAAATTAAACAAAGTACTGAGCTGACCTGGTCAGGTTCAACCTCTGACAGATAAAAATTTGCCCTGCTCACTTTATTTATTTCCTTTAAAAACTTTAATCCTTTTTAGCCAGTGATCCCATCCTAGAGATAAACAATGACTGATGAGTACCACAGATCTGTGTTTGCAGAGTGAATTCTGTACAGTGAAACCACATTCTAACTTTTTACAGTAACAAGTATCTCTGCTCAGGAAAACAGTTCTGACTGTCAATTAGATACTAAACCAGAACAAAGACCAATCAAAATGTTATTAAAAATAATAGAACTTTATTGAAATACTGCCATCCTGTGGCACTTCTGAAACACAGAAATGGCTTGGTTTCCCATTCTTGCAGTATTCCCAGTGGTTTTTATAAAGCATATGCTGAGATTCTGAAGGGAACAGATAACAGAAATGCTGCTGCTAGCTGCACCATACCTCCTTGGAGCTTAGAATAAAATTATTAATTTGAATCTCAGCTTTAACTGAATCTCAGCTTTAACTCTGACACTAAAGCCTCTAGCTCCAGCTACTGCAGAAAAAAATTAAATCTCAACACTCCAAAGACGACGCACAAATGAATTGTCCTTACAATATATTAATGTAATAAAATAAAAATACTATTATAAGCTCATAGTTTTCAAGTAACTTCATTCTGAGACAGAGTATTTAGATTTTAAGGGGACATATATATCTCTGAAGTCAGATGTTCTGTTATAACTTCAGCTGATCTGGTAAGTAGGCTATATTGCATGAGATCTAGATTAGGAACATTTAGAAAGGATTCAATAGCTTGTCAGTACAAGCTATTGCCACTGACTGCTCTGTGTTTATTTTCATATTTATATTTTTCATCCAGTGTTACCATACAAATAATATAAGGCCTATAAATTAATTATCCAGTTTAATAATTAGTTTTCGGTAGAAACTGCCAACAGTGTACCAATTATTAATGGCTGTTCAAAATACCTTGATGAGGAGGGTGAGTACTGTCAACTGCCCTACAACTACCACACAACTTTGAAGTAATAAAAACTGGCTATTTAAACTTGGCTAAAGCTGACCTGACACACTCAACCGTGGAAGACTCAGAACTAGGTCTATAATCCCTCTCTTTCCTTCCACAGGAAAAATTAAAAAAAATATAAGGGGTGGGGGGCCGGGAGCAACACACAAGAATCCCACACCGTAACACTTCATTCAATATGAATAGTTTATTCAGTACTAATGGTATGCTATTGCATTGCCTTTCACAGATTTCATACTGAACCCACTGGCTTAAGAAACTAAGTCATTTTTGGCTTAACTCAGAATAAAACCAGTGTATTCCCTTAAAAAAAAAAAACAAAACCGCACATACACACACAAATAACTAAGTATGTTTTGAATGAATTGTTCTGATGGAAAAGTTGTACCCCCTATGCTAATTTGTCTGTATTCTGGAGCAACAGCAAACTATGCTTGCAAGCAGAAATCCTGAGTAAAGCAAGCAAAGTCTAACGCAGTGCCGAGTGCTCAGGTCGAGTACAGAATGATAAAAGCCATTGCAGTCCTTCGTAAAATAAGTTATTTTTTTTAAACTTACATTTTCAAGCAGACAAACTGCCGCAGGATTTCCAGAAAATGGCCGGTTTGTAAACGCATCAACCGTAAAAATGGGAATCTGCATTGTCCTTTGTGCCTACTTAGTCTCAAGCTGCTTTCTGCAGGGTACTTTCTAAACTGTTTTATCCCCAAACGCTACCAGATCTCCAAGTTAATGTTTCCCTAAGGGCAGGAGGAGCCAGCGACACCCCATCTCGTCACTTCCGAGCGCAGAGACGGACTCGGGCCTCGCTCCGACACCCCAGCGCTCAGCATCAATTGTTTCTAATTCCTTCGATCGGATTTTACCCTCCCTCATCACGCCGCTTGCTGCCAGCTCCAGAACGCTCTAACAGGCCCTTTCACCGCGGCTCCCGCCCCAGCCTGGCC
>NW_010333743.1:0-17999 GCF_000700745.2 Antrostomus carolinensis
TGGTCCCTAACCCAGTCCTCATCAACCAAGAGGCTGGACTCGCAGAGCACTAGTAACCCTGTAATTTTGCTTCTTCCTGAAAAATTCTCTGTAAGTTATCTTACTAACAGCTAGGCTGTCCCATTTAAGAGTTTCATTAGTAAAAGAATTCTTGTCTTTTTTAATCTATTAGCTTGTAGTCTATTCTCCCAGTATTTTTTTTTTTTAATCTCTAGTTTTACATGTTCATGTGTATTGTTAAAACTTTCTGCTACATAATGGGTTTGATGGGTTTTTGTCAGCATAGTTGCAAAGGCTTTTTGGCTTTTTTTGTCATGCAGCCATATGTGTTAATAAGAAAACATTTACTGTATCTCAAGTTCATTTTGAAGGGATCATACATACTTTTTGGAAGGGCAGGTAGTGATAGAACAAGGGGTAATGGCTTTAAACTGGAACAGGGTAGGTTTGGATTAGATATTAGGAAGAAATCCTTCACTGCGAGGGTGGTGAGACACTGGAACAGGTTGCCCAAGGAAGTTGTGGATGCCCCCTCCCTGGAAGTGTTCAAGGCCAGGTTGGATGAGGCTTTGAGCAACCTGGTCTAGTGGGGGGTGTCCCTGCTGATGGCAGGGGTGTTGGAACTAGATGATCTTTGAGGTCCCTTCCAACCCAAACCATTCTATGATTCTGTGATACATAGTAAAGAATGAGGGCTAAAATGCACCTTCCTCTATGCGGGCATATTAGCTAGCTGTCCTTGAGTGGTAAAGTTGCAGCCAGTCTCAATAGCAAGCAGCAAGTTTTGCTTCAGTAAAAAGTGAAGACAGTTATCACTGCTAGTAGAAACTGCAGTAACCAATAGGTGAGGAGGTGATTGCCATGTCCTCACATGGGGCAGACATGTCTACTCACTGGAAGGAGGTTTATTGCACTCTTTTCAAGATGAAATGTAATTGCTGCAGATATAAGTCTTGCATCTTGTCAGCCCGCTGTCTCTGTCAACGCATGCTAACGGCTACCACTGCCCATCCACTGACCCTGGGGAGCCTTTGGAGCTTAAAGGTATCTGTTCATTTTCTGCACATTTCTAGCTTTAATATCAATCATTGAATTTGGTCTCAGGTGGAACAAACATTAACTTGTGGGTTTGACAATCTACGCTAGAAAAAGGTTTTAGGAACTATTTGTTTCCTGTTTGAGCTGCTTGCTTTTCTAGAAATAGAAAAATGATCCATAGATTTACAAATCCCATCTGAGTAAGAGCTGGCAGCATTTCAGAATTCAGGTTTTACTTGTTTCTTTGTGTATTTGCTTGCTTTCCTACATCTGAAAACGCTTCTTCCTGGATTCTGGGCTAGTTTATCACATTCGAATCACATTCCCCAGTAGCAATACCAGTTGTTAGAACTGGGTCTCACAGTAACAAGCAGAAATAGAAGCTCTAGAAAGCTCTGTGTGCAGAAGAAGCTTCTTAAGAGTCCAAGCCATTCTTAAAAGCTGTGTGATTTTCCATTTCCTAATGTTTGCGTTCCCAGAGCAGCAACTAACAACTACTGGTAATACAACTAATGGTTGTGATAAATACAACCAATCATTTCTTTTGAGTTTTTTCAATAATGCGTTTAATTAGCTTGGGGTTTGGGGGGTTGATTTCTTTTTCTTATTTTCCTTTATTTTTCATCTGCTGGTTGCAGTATGTTGTTGATTTTTTTTTTTTTTCACAGCAGAAATCTTTGATACCTACTACTATATTGTGTAGCTAATGGGCTATGCTGCAGGCTTACTATTAGTCAGCACAGTACCTTCTCTTCAGACCTTCTACTCCCTCAAGGGGCAACTGCTGAGAAGAACCTTCCTACCTATTGTGCATTCATCTGTTAAGTTGATGCTTAGAACATTTATAGGCTCTTTCTCTCCCTACCACGAATCCCTGGAATCAAATTGTTCAGTTCTTCATGACAATAAATCCTCCAACCCTATGTAGCTTCTAATGCTTTCAATTCTGGCTGGAGACAAGTAATAATTTATTCATATGTCAGAAAATAATTTGAAAAATGTCAAGAAGAAAAGAAAAATGGGGTAGAAAAGAATTACTTTCTGAGACTTTAAGGTGGGTTTTCACGTGTTTTTTTTTCCTTTCAGTGTCCTGAACGTGAAAGAAGTTTAGAGGTTAGATAAAAGAATTGGAGAGAAAAAGCAAGACTTGAGAATACTTGAGGAGAGCAGAAAATTCTGTCAAGCACTTTTAATTATGATTGTCTTGTAATTTGGATAGTAAGATGGAGAAGAGCATACTCAGTACTGTAGAATGGGACCCTTCTTTTAAAAGATCATTTGGAATCAAGCTTAAAAGATTTGTCAGAGCTCAGCTCTTTCTCTGGCCTGAAAAATGCTATTCATTTTTCTGAAGATTTATTTTTCTCATTTTTTTTTTCTTTATAGAAAATTTAAAAATCAAAATCTTTAGGAAAAAATTGGTGTTTAGGATCTCTTCTCAGTTGTAATTTGTGATCTCAGGATCTGAAATGTAGGCATCTTTAAATCACAACACAAATTATGCTGTTTGTAGAAAAAAAAAAAAAAAAAAGATCAGGAATAACTTGTTGCAGGTTATCCCAGAGCTGTCAAAAAGAAATGGCTGTTACAAAGTAGGACCCAACCATCTTGTATCTCAAGTGAATCTGTAGAAAAGAAAACTGAAATAATACATAAACAAACTGCTACATTTCCTCTCAGTTTCTCAGAGATTCTGGTTTCATGTGAGGGGAAAAGAAAAGGGCTGTGTAGACAGAGGATCTTTTCTCACCTTTCCTGCAGCTTTACCAAAAACATATTCAGATGAACAATCTTGAAACATCACATAATGCTATTGTGACAGAATGCAGTGGAGCCATTTAGAGTTCTCCATTAAACCAGGTTGTGAATCAGGACTCTTGAAGCAATAGTGTTGTTATTTTTTGTCCTTGATCAAGCTTAAATAAAGTTAATAATGTGTCACGAACTTGCAGACTCTTTCCAGGACACTACTCTGTGGAAAACTGCCTTTCCTGATCCTATTTTTAGCTATGTGCCCTCAAAGATGATAGTAGTAGTAATTTTGCTGAATATTTGTTTGAGATTTGAGAGGAAGGAAGGAGCTATACAGAGACAGTATTTTCCTGCAGTACGTAAAATAGTCTCCTTCCTTTTACCAGTAGGAGAGGTTGGCCCACAACATTTCTAATGCTGTTGTGACTTAAGTTGCTCAAAAAGCTATGTTGAATCCTACATTATTAAAACACAAGCAAGCTAAACTTTCAGTATAATGTATATTACTTATCTTACTGTGACATTCAGAATTGCACTTAGACCATATCTGTATTACGTATCCAGGACACCTATATAGAAGTAAAATACTTATTGTAAATTTCCATATGATGGAGAGTGATTTAACTCTTGCTATACTTCAGAGTGAAATTTCACAAAAGTATCAACTGTTCTGTGATGTAAATTAAAAGAAAAATAAGTTGTCCAGTTTTGCAGCCACAACATCAGCTTGGATTTGGTAATTTCAGAAACTGTGGTTTCAGATTCTGCTGTTATTTCTACTTTGAGGCCTTCTGACATTTCTTGTGTTCTAACAGTCATAGCTTCCTGTTGTTTTAGATGGCTTATTCTCCTCTTATATGAACTACCAAGGCAATTAAAAGAGAAGTTGAGTGACTGTATGGAAACCTGTGAAACTAACTATATATGCAACATTTTTAAAAGTAGAGAAAGGGAGAGGGGAGAATACATAAGTTCTTTAAATGCTCTATGCAAATTATGGATGGTAAAATTATCATTTGAAATTGCTGAAAATAAAAGTAAATTTTAAAAATTCAAAAGTTTCAGACTATTACCATCCCTTTTCTTAAACCTGAGTTCTAAGTAAGTTAGATCATAAGTGTGATTTTATTTGTTTAGTGAGTTGGTTTTTACTTGCCTGTATTATCATAGAATCACAAAGTCATAGAATCACAGAATGGTTTGGATTGGAAGGGCCCTTCAAAGATCATCTAGGCCAACCCCCCCCCCCCACCATGAAAATATAGTAATAATATATTATTACATTTTTCACTAAGTATTCAGTTTTCAGAATGAAAATTTTTGTTTTCAAGGGGAGCTCAAAGTACCAAAACATGGGTGCAAAACTACCCAAATCGGTCAGTGTACAGTTTTGTAATGCTTTAAGA
Organism: Antrostomus carolinensis; assembly: GCF_000700745.2. Lineage (NCBI taxonomy): Eukaryota > Metazoa > Chordata > Aves > Caprimulgiformes > Caprimulgidae > Antrostomus > Antrostomus carolinensis. The sequence continues at coordinate 4,197 of NW_010333743.1, forward strand.
GTGTTGATTTCTTCACTAGAGGAACATTTAGGCCAATACATTATCCACCTGTCCTCCAATTAGCTGATTTAAGGCATTCCTCTTAATAAGCCACTAACTGCTTACTGCAATGTGGCAGTTCAGTAATGGATTCAGTACGGATGTTAAGTTTATAGTACCTGATAGTATTTTACATTTGTTTATTCTTATTGGCTCAGAGATTCCAAAGCAGGGGTTTAAAACTGGAGTGGCACACCAAACATCATGGGTAAGACATGTAGGCTAGAAACAGACAGGACCAGGCATATGCAAAGTGATATGGTTGTTCTCAACATTTTACATTTCTGTAACATTCCCTATGGGATGGTACCCAGCTTTAGCGCGATGCTGGAGGAAGCCCTGTGTGTTCATCTTACAAAAGCACATAGGCTTTTGGGGAAAGCACTGCAGAGGACATCACTGCCAAGGCATGACAGGATTCTTTACCACTTTCCCCACTGTTTTTGCAAAGTGATATACTGCAGCAAAAAACTGTAACTTCTTGTCTCACTTCAACAAGTACAGTTTAGGAGCTGGGGTAATTTGAAGAATAATGTATACTAAGAAAAATATTAGAAACTAGGAAAGGCCACATAGTCCATTGAGGCTCATTTCATTCCAAATACACCTTCCCTAGGTTATCATCCAATTGTTAAAAGAAAGAGTAATGTTATCAATTTTTTATAATTCCACTTCTGGGTATTACAGTGATAAATACCTAAATGCTGGAGAGCTAACTGTCTTTCAGAGGACTATTTCGGGGGAAAAATACTTAAATGCAGATAGGTGGGATGACAGGAAAAAAATTGACCCTCGATGAAAAATATGATGATAGTGATATGAATATATGCGTACAGCCATGGTTTCTCAAAGTCCCCCAGAGACAAGCTTCCAATCATGAGACTTTCAGAAAGTAACCTTTCCTTTGATTTATTGTTTCAGGACCAATGCAGGAGACAATATATGACTTTTGGAGAATGGTATGGCATGAAAACACAGCCAGCGTAATCATGGTCACTAATCTTGTAGAAGTGGGAAGGGTAAGTGATTTTTGTACTTAAAAAGATGAAAGACTTCCAAGGTGTTTGCTTTTGGAAATTAAATAGCAGACCAACACGATGCTTATATACTGAGTACAGCACATAAAATATTTATAACTGCCTCTGCTAAGAGGTTTGTTATCAATTATTTTTAAACATGCCTTGGATATTTGGATTTGATAACATTAGCACAATGAAAAAGCAACTGATAAAGCTGCATTCTGTACAGCACAGCCTGCAAAGGCTGCCAAAGAGGGAAAGCGTCATGTCTTTGTATATATCTCAGACATACCATTTCTAGTAAGGGAAACCAGGGAATTGGTTACAGACAAGGTATGGAATAATCTTCTTTTTAAGGGAAGCTGAGAGGGAGTAATTCTGAAACAGATTACTGAGCAAAGTAGTTAAACTATAAAATTGCACCTTCTTCATAATTTATTATTCTAAATCAACCTGGTTTGTTTGGGTTTTCCTTCCTTTAAGTGTTCTGGACTAAAACAGAAAGAATTAACTTTACTTATTTGTACACTAAATTTGTTGACAGTGAGGTCTGAGTAGTAAGGAAAGCTTGAGTTACCTGGTTGATACTATGTACTTTTCTTTCTTTGCTTGATAACTTCTAAAGCAGTCCTCCTACTCAAGTCATTATGAATAATTTTGTTTTCAACAAGTATTGAATGGAACCATTTTCTTTGTTTCTCACAACCATCAATAACTGAGTCTTTTAATTTACTGCTTTGTCTGTGCACTGGTGTCTTAGTTCTCATCTCGGATGTTGTTTTCAGGAAAATTTGCTTGAGAGCTGGGCATATAGCTTTCGTTTGGAATGAAAAAAACCCACTGCTTTTATTACAACTGCTGCAATTATTGTAAGTGGGAGTGTTGAAATAAGAAGTCAAGTGCACATATCTGGTTGTGAGCCACGTGGTTTTAAGAGATGTATTTAATTTCACACTGGTGGAGTGGCTGATACCCCTCTGCCCTGTGGCAGTAGGATGAGGAGAGAGAGCACTGTTTAGCTGCTATGAGTCAAAGTGTCAAAGTCAGATCTTACCTCCTTTTTAGCAAGCCCAGTTTCACAAACTCAGTTTATTCTTCCTGATGTCATTTGTCAATGGTTAATGTAATCCTAATGTAAACCAATTTGTCAATGGTTAATGTTTAGATATCTGTGTGCCCAAGCCTGCTAACAGATCAGGTGTCAGTATTATTTTTAGATACAAAAAAGATGGGATTTGTGAATGCAATCAACACCTGCTGCAGGAGCACATGTACAACTAATTGCAGAAACAAAAAAGGATCGTGGAGGCCACTTTAAAATTTCAGTCCCTTGAGTGAGGAAGGAGGTAGAAATAGTTGGATGATCACGTATCAATTCAAAATGGATAGATTTGTAAGAATAGGAAGCTCTCCAGCAAACCTCTTTGTTAAAGCTTTATACATACATTCATAAGTACCCAAGCACACAACTTAAAAAGGGATGTTTTCAGGGTATGGATGAACAAGCCTTCGAACAAAAATAGCATACAACATGAAACCACATACTGTCTTCCTAACATCAGTATTTGAAAGCATCACTTAGAGTGAACTGTCAGGTGTCAGCCAGGGAGACACCAGTCTTGGCGCCAATGTTGGCAGCCTCAACTCACAACGTTTAGGTACACAGCACATTCCCTTAACAGCAAGCAACAGTTTGTGCCACCGTGGAGATTTCTTCAGGGTGCAGGAGTCCTAGTGGGAGACAGATATGCAGCTTTGTTGTTTCTGGCAGTGGTATAAATTACTTTGTTCTCACTTTCTCTGGAGGCCATCATAGGTGATATTAGAGAGCAGAAATTGAAATGAGCTTTTAATGGAAATGAGATTGTATGAGCCACAGAACAATGCAGTCACTTCTCCATTGGTGCTTCTGTCCTGCTCCCAGAGCTGGAACCATCAGCAGCAAGGAGGCATATTACAAACATACCATCTGTCCCACAACCCCTAACACAAGCTCTGTGCCACCTTGGTTAGTTATGATTTTAATAGACCTTTTGGTAGTATTCCTGCAGGGCGAACCTTATAACCTTCCCAACGTTGAGGTTTTCTATTGAAATTGCTATTGCTCCCTATTAAGATTTAGAGAGGTTTGTTATTTTTATTTTTTAACTCTCTTGTCCCATTGTAAGCTGAGGAGGAAAATTCCTTTATATTTGCAGGAAAGAGGGATATCTATTTAACATATTTGCCACACAGTGTATGTCCTTCATGAATTAATCATTAAGGGGGCGTATGTGTATTTGTTTACCAGGACTGGCTGGATAGTCATTAAATCAGTGCTAGGAACTTGCTTCTTGCCCTGGAGCATTATGCATCAGGATTGTTTTAATTGCGATGGAGGAATCACCATGAGGCTGTCCCTAATGCAAGCACCTGCTGCAAATGACTCAGTCCCCGCATTACCCTCCAGCAGGGTCCGGGTACATCTGCCAATATCTGTCATTATCTGAGGCACACTTGTCAAAACCATGCATCCCTTTAAGCTCTTGTGTGTTCCAGCAAGGGACCCTTGTCAGTGTTTCTGGCACCTGCAGACTGCTGTGCACCTGGTATTTAAATGGCACAGAAATGTGTTTTGATTGTTTTCTCTCTTTAATGAACCCACCTGAGGGACATTTGGCTCTTTTTCTAGTAGCCTGTTACTCAGTCACTCACATTTACACTGCTTGTGTGAAAATTCAGAACTGACTTGTGCTGTTATACTAATCCATCTGCCAGAAGTCTTATCACAAAATCTGCAGGGCTCCCTAAGGAGACTTTTGTACTGGTAATTTAAGCTAATGATTTCTAAACATATTTAGTGAGTTTTATGAAGACCTCATTAGAATGTGACTGTTTATTAAAAATCTAAATGAGGTCTCACAGTCATTTAGAAAAATCGTTGCTGAGTTGCATGAACAGTTCTTTGATAACGGATGATGAAGTGCTTTTTAGTTAAGATCGGCCTAGGTTGACTTAAGAACTTTTACAAAAAAAGTAAACAAATAAGCAGCCTTGAAAAAAAAGTCTCTGTCTTCTTCATGCTGAGGTCAACAACTTTCCACTCACAATGAAGTTCACAAAAACGGAATGACAAGTAATTAATGGTATAATATGCCTATTTTAGTGCAAGAATCACAATATTCCAGACCATCCGCTAACAGATAAAAGGCAAAATCAAGAGTCATAAAAATGTATCAGTATGACCACAAGCTATTTCAAAATAATGTCTTTTGAATTATATTAATGCAAGAGGCCTCCATGCTCATGTTTGTAAGTGGTAGAGCAACTGAAGATAGTAGTGTAATTTTAGACAACAACTTTTCCTGAGAGACTTAGCATAATCTAGTGAATTATTCTAGAAGAAACAAAACTTTTATCCCACCAGTGTAATGAGCGATCGGAAAATAAACACAAGAGAACATCTTGCTTACTCTGAGAGACTGCTTTGGAGTACAGGCTCCAAAAGACAGAGCTGGATCCTTCTGTGGAAAGCAATGGGAACTGGATCAAGGTCTTCATGTACTGGCCAAAGCCTTAGGTTGCTTCTTGAAGTGTTTCAATATTTGCACATGTTGAAACATTTCTTTCCTCTTTAAAGAGTTATGTTGGGAAGATTTAGAATATATTCAACTGTGCCATCTAGCTGTCGCCTCCATCTTTGCTCTTGTTGGGCTGGTATTAATACTTGGTTGGCAGAATCAAACTTGGCGTGTCGCATCGTTTGTCATTTGTCAGTAGTCACTTTCTCTCCCACTCCTTGTTTTTGCTTGAGGCAGAAGAAATTTAGTAATATCTGATTAATAAACAGTGAAATGCACCGATGAAATTCAGTGGAGGTGGCTGATACATAAAGTATGTATCAACGCGCTGTAAGGCGCTGTAAGGACTCATGATTGTCTATCATGCTTTGAATATAGCAAAGTATTTACAAAAAAATCACTAGAAATAATTATAAAAAATAAAATCTCACCCCAGGAGCGTAGTAATTACAGTAATTAGAGTTTTGCAATTATTAGCCAGAATTAGAAAACAGCTAGTGCTAATAGTGTTAATAAGCACACAAAAGACCCTTTTTTTTTTTGCAAGGAAGCAAGGTTGACTACAACAAAATGGATGTGACACATGGTGACACATGCAGGGGAATGAAAGTCAGCCATGGACTGGTAAATAGCCCCTGTGCTTGCATGGATGCCTTAGCATTACCAAAGCAGCCTCTCACTGCCATCTTATCTCTCAGGAGCGTTGTGCTTTCCTGATAGCTATCTCATGCTTCTCCTGGGTGATTTTTCCCTCCCAGGAGCTGGCAGGCCTGTATCTGCATAGGGAAAAAAGAGAACACAGTGGTGGCTTAGCTTTTCCTTTGCTTGTTTTACTGGACCTGCAGTTGACATGTTACATACATGGCTCTCTCATCTGCCTTGCTGCAGAGATGTTGATGACTGACTTTTCATGCTTAAAAGAGTTTTAGGGTCCACATGACAGTGAGGAGACCTATACAATGGTCTTCTGACAGAGAGGGAGTATCTCCTTGATGCTGTCTGGTTAAAAAGCATTCCCTGTTGTAAGATAAAATCTGTCAGAAAAGACTTATAGGCCCAGCCGTAGGCAGTCATATGTGCATGTGCTTGGGCCTTGGGTGCTCAGGTTGTGCAACCCTGGTCAGCATTCAAGAGACATTTCTAAAACAGATATAGATATGTTTCCTTAACAAACAAAACCCAGAACCAGATCTTCAGATCTACTTGATGATCTGTTGCTTTTATAGAGAGACATTTGATATCCAAGAAAAACTGCCGAATAAAGACTTGTCCAAAGGCTTCTTACTGAAAACATATTGCAAGAACTAAACAAAAACTTCATAGGAAATTTCAGCAACATAAAATGTGAAATTTTGAGTGGACTTGCCACTTATTCTTAGAATTAAAAAATGAATTTTTTGACAGAAAGCTGTTATGAGGCTTGCACTTATGCATTTTACATGTTTTGAGAATCTTCCATGTGGAAGGACCCTCTAATAAACAAATTCAAATTGTATTTAAGATTGGGATCACCCATTACAGAGATATTGCAGAGGTGAAACACAGTAACTCTTTAACACATCTCACAAAGAGCACATTTGTATTTAGTATAAATGGAATAACACTCTATCTAATTGAAACTGCCTCTAAATGTAATAAACCAAATCACCTCCATTGGCATTAATTCAGGATACTGGCATTAGCACTGCTTAGGAGGTGTGCCAAAGAGTTTCTAAGCATACTGGTGACTAAGATTTCATTTTAACTTTTATACTGAAATAAATAAATCACATTTTATTAATGAGAGGGAGAAAGATTGCTGTATGAAAGCCTCCCCTACCTCTAGGTAACTCCAATCTCAGCGTCTAAAACCTATGAATAGTGTCTTTCCCCTTCTAGAGAAAATTTTTTTCTTAACATGTTTACCCAGAAAACCCGGGACCTGTGTTTATGGTACATACATGTTATTATATATTCTGTTATTTTACTTTTGGTTTCACTGCCATTCCACTATCTCTTGTTGGATAGAGTTTATACTTTTACAGAGTATCAATGAGAAAAAAAGAAAACAATAGTAATTTAAAACTATTGTTAATCTTTCAAGTCAGCGAACCTTTCTAGTTGCTCAAACAGATTTCAGCTTTCTAGACTTCTAACCAGAAATAACATTTGGCAATACTCCAATATGCGTAGCAGGGGAGGAGCCCTTAGGGAAAAATTGACTGTTTTTCTTCAGGAAAGAGAAGGAAGTATTCTTTGCAACCGTTTAATAATGATGTCCCCAGATTAGCAATGTTAGCATCATCAGACAGGACATCAACCTACAAGCATTCAGCACTGTCCCATGTCACTCAAAGCAAACATGGTTGCAGCTTTCAGTATTTTGATGCATTTTCATTTCCAGTAAATCTGTGTTTCAGAGATTGTTAATCAACAGAGATTAATATCTTAATGTTCACTAGTCCAATTGAGATAATTCACTTTGAAAAATAAATAAAAGTTTTAAGAATACACAAATGCATTGACCCCCTTGTTGGGCTAGCTGCTGAAGTGTTGCCAAGCTGTAGGATACAAGAGTAAGTGCAGTTTTCAAAGAGAGCTTCAAGTTCTTTGAAACGTCAGGGCTAGAGAAATGGCTTCATCACTGCAAGTCTCCTCATCTCAGCAGTCTTGTGAAATTAATCTCTCAGTCTCTCTGTGAAGGAAGAAGTATCCTGGAGGCACTGACACAGTTTTACCTTACCCAGTAGAGTTAACATGTAGAGTTTTCTAACCTAACATCAGATTATCAAGTTTTAGAGCCAGAAAGCAATCTGCTAACTTTGTGGTGCTTTGTTGCTCAACTAATGGCATGATTTTGCTCTTGGAATGGAAGCATGATTCAGAGCACAGGCTGTTCTGCTCAATGCAGGCACGTCAGGTCCTTGGAGCACAGAATCTGAGCAATATGCCCATGATTTCACAGTTGTGTAAGGATTAAGACTGGCTTTGAGGAGCTCCAGCTAATCCTGTAACCATCCTTCATTTTGGCATGAGACCACCCTTCTCATGTGTTCTGTGCTCAGTCTTTTTTCTTCCAGGTCTGTGCTAAGGTGCACTAATTTATAGCCTTTTTAAATGACCAGTGGAAGACAAAATTGCCTAAATCTAAGCAATGAAATAAAAGCAATCCATATTCTTCTGTTGATATTAGCAATGGAGGCAGGAACACTATAACAGCTCTACCTTGTGTTACCTTTACCCTAAAGCAATTATTCTAGACTAATTCTTTTTTTTATGGCCAAAGGGAGGCTGCACCACGGGTTTGGCCTGTCAGCTTAATTTCATCTAACCCAAGCTCCCAGGTTGATAGCCTGCTAACAGTATCCCTGATTCTTAAGAGTAAAGGGATCGCACTCATTCCCTCAGATGGAAAGCATTAGTGTATGGCTACTATTGGACATGTTCTGAAAGCCATCTATTCTGGGAAGACATTGATTGAAAGTGCATCCACCAGGTACCTGAGGATTGTGCTGCTGGGGCAGCATAGGACAGCAGAAGGTGGAGAATTATATCAGCTCTGAGTCGTCACTGAAAGTTAGACTGAGCTAGTAAAATTCATGGACACATCTCTGCCCCTCTGGGAGCTGTGAACAACATAAAGACTTCTGGCTGCCTTTATACAGACCCATTTATCTGATGGTGCCAAACAGTATCTGAAATGTTGTATTTCTCAATACTCTTCCATAGCCCTTTTAAAAAACTGTAAAATGAGGTAGAAGTCAATTAACTGGCTTGCTCAAAAGCAAACAAAGAATATGAAAGAAAGAAAGAAAGACTGGGTTCTATATTCTGTCAAAGGTTGCTTTATAACTACACAATATTCTTAAATCACAATACACTTTTAGTTTGAAAAGTATTTCAATAAAAATACTTTAAATTATTGGATGTCCTTTTACTTCAAGTCAGCCAAATAAAAGTATATGATATTATCTAGCTACATCTGTAAAATCTGTTAAAAAAAATTCACCAGTGAGCTTAGTTGGCTGTTTAATTTTATATACTAGAGGTTTCACTTGAAAATTTATGTCTGACTTAGTTCAGGATTAATTTTAAATTAAAATATATAATACTGCTCTTACTAACGGCAATCCATGCAGTTCATAGCCAGTTATATCACCTTTTTGCTAAGAATATTTCAGAATCAAAGGAAATTGGAAACTCTGAATAATCAGCGTTATTTAAACTGTTCTGGTCAAACTACAAAGTATATTTCACAGCCAGCTCAGATACTAATTCTGTAATATTCCTCCTATTCCAAACCCCTAAGTAAATGAATTACTGTCCTGACTTCCATACTGCCTTTAGCTAGATGTGTCACATTGCCAAATGGCTAAATATACAGCTTCAGAAGTCACAATTTGTGTTCATTAGCTATCCACTGCCTACATTGTTTGTTATATTTAGAAGTAGTAACAATTTTCCACCTTCATTTTTAATTCTTAGTATCTCACATTGGACTATTTTGCTGGGGGATGGAGCTAGAGGGTGGAAGTAGATAATAATCTTCTCCAAATTTCTAAAATTATTAGTAAAATAAACATGTTTGGAACAATTGGACAGTGTACCTTGGGATGAATAGATTAAACCAGAGCATTTTCATTATGTCTCTGGCAATCACCCTTTTATCTCGTCTTGTGATGAACATCTGTATTTTTTGGCACATTGTTAGGATATAAATGTGGGTTGTATCTGAACAAACTCTCAATTATAGTTCTGCTCAGACGAGATTTCAAAATTATGTTTTCTACTTTGTGAATGATATTTACTGTTGTGGTAGCAACTGTGTGAAAAAATATCTAATGCATTTAATATTCAGTTCTCCATTCATGTATCAATTATTTAGCTAAACCTTCTGTTAGTAGGTTTTTTTGTAAAACATGTACCAAATGTTTATTAAAAGGCAAAGAGATTCATCAAGTCACAGTAGCTAAAGCTGTGCTAAAAAGAAAAAACGAACAAACATATGAAACACCAGCAGTGTTTCTCATATTTGATGAGTAAAACCATATTCTATTTTGCTTCAGTTGTCTTTACTTGTACAAATAGAGGCCCTTATCCAATAAACATTTATAAGTGTGATTTTGATATACGCTAGTCTACTTCTGTCTTTAAGACCCCTTTGCATTGATGTGAGAGGTCCTGGAGGAGATAGGAGACTGGTGTTTAAGCATTTACTTAACTTTTGGCTCACCAAGAGTCTACAGAGTTCCCATGTCTAGAGCTCAGCACATGCAGCAACACTGCAGAACAAGAGACAAAAGTAGGAAAAAAGCCTGAATTTTTTTTCTTTTTTAAAAACAACTAATTTTTTTCTTCCCCTCACAGTGAGTGAATCATTTAGTGTTAATCTGTGGCTCTGGCTGTGGCTCTGGCACCGTTCCCAAGGCTGTTACAGCCCCTATTCCACTTGGGAGAGTTTTCAGGAAATTGCGTTGTCATGGATCCTTCTGCTCGGCTCCAATCTGCTCCATGCCCAAAATCCCCTGTGCAGCAGAGTAAGAAATCCCCAGCGAGGCCATGTTATATGAGGCACAAAAGGCCATAACTTCTGTGTAACATCCCCCAGTGCTTCCCTAATTATTCCACTGGATCATCTTAAACAAGGTTTATAAAAAGAGTGGAAGCAAATCCAGCAGTTGAGGCATGAGAAGGTGGGGACCGTGCTCTTCTAAATTGGTCTTTCTTAATGTCCCTATTTCTTAGTCATAATCCAGACTGTCTAGACTTACCAAGTTAGAAACAGGCATGTTTTTCTTCAAGGCTGAGCAATTTAATTCAGTCAGGGTTGGGGATTTTTTCCTGATTGTTTATTTTACTAAACGAGAGCTGGTTTGAGGATGGCAGGCGCCATCAGAAAGAAACAAGGCTAAAGTTCGCAACAAAGAGACGTGCTGATCAGTAGTGCTGTGACTAGGATCACTGCTGCAGCTGCTCCCTGCCTACGTGCGTTGGCTGTCGTCGTGTGGTTCAGGTTCCACTTATGGAAAGAATAAGTGAACAGGCAGGAAAAGGGAATCGGCTCTAGAGACAGGGTTGTCAGTAGGCTGCTGCAGTCTGGAGGCAGTGTGAATTGCTTTGTTCTGCACGGAGAGTTGAAAAATCATCTCAGCCATAGGTAGGAAAACTCTGTTTCAGAGAGTTCTCAGCAAGAACTATAAAAGGTTCAGTTTGCTGGCCTGAGGGATTTGAACAATGTGAATTGTCTGAGTTATTTTAACAACACAGACAAAACAATGAGCATTCAATGTTTTTTCATTTAGCTTCTATCACAGGGTTTTTGGAAATACATCCAAACAAGATAAGATCTGAATGAATATCAAGTAGATGCAACAATAGATAGCAACAGCAACTACTAAACTGCTTGCAGCAACATTTAATGCTTTCAGAATGGTTGTTCATTGCTTATAGCCGATAGATATGCTTTAGAGATGAATACGTGTTTGCCAGACATCCTGCCATTTAGGCACCCTGGGATTGTCCCTCAGTTTGGCCTTTGGCTGGTGGAAATGTTCTCATCCACACTGACACCCTGTCAGCTAACTGGCTGGGGAGCGTCGGGGAGGGAGCAGTCTTGCTACCCTTGCCCCTGGCACAGGAGTGCTGAGCACTGTGAGGACTGTTCAGCGTCCTAGCTCCAAGGCTCTCGCTATGGAAGGGAACTGTGTAACCTGGTGTTTGCCAGTTGTCCTGAAACCGTGCTTAATACCAGATAAAATGTGAAGAATATATAGAATTTTTCTTAGCCAATACTAATGCAGTTACTAGGTCTGAAGACAAGCGTAGAGAAATAAATAAAAACCTGCTTATAGCTACCTGAACTTCAGCTCTGCTCCAGGAGCTTTCCGTCAGCTGTGTAAGCAGGAATAAGCTGTTAGGATGCTTGTATAATTTTGTGGCTGGGAGCCAAGGCTTACGACCAGGCTACTCTTTTTCTCTGAATGGGTTCCTAATGCTGGGCTATGTTTTTCCAGCCCTTTCGCTCAGTTCTGTTCAGATTTAAATTTTATCCGGCTAAAGAGTCAGTAAAAGGGTCAGAACTACTGACCCTACCTGGACAAACGTTATTGTATCAGCTGATGTTACTACTTTGGTGTGGCAAGACCTCTCTTCTGTCCAGACAGTAAAGCGGGATTGTATGTGATTATTGGCTACGTCACTTGAAACAAATTTCTGAGGAAAGCATTTTCTTCTGCCTGAGAGGACAAGATTTGCCTCTCTGTGTAATCCTTTATATACTGAAACTGGAGTTTGTATACATAAATGATTTGATTCATACATTACAGTTTTCACTGTATGCTTATACAGAAGTGCATCAGTTTTACTTTTTGCTCAAGACTAGACATGATAGTATTCCATATATTTTGCCATGAGAATAGGTTTGAGAAATACTCTACCAGTTGTGAAGTTGGGGGGTTTTTTTGTTTGGTTGGTTGTTTTATTCTGTCAGTTTTACATTGAATATTTGAAGTGTTTGCGTATTTTGCCCAACCCATTTAAGTGTATATTTAAGTAAACCAGTAGATTCAGGTGTATTAAAAGATACATTTTAATTTTTTTCTTTGGTGAGAGAAAGAGATAAACCATTCCATGCAGCAGATGTATAACAGATGCTACTCCTAGGACATACTGTACTACTGGACGATGGCCAGGAGCGGTGGTGGTAGCATAGCTATTACTGTGATAGAGCAGAATAAAAGAGATGTGTAAGTAACGTGTTAGCTTCCCCACCTACCGCCCTGTCCGCACAAATGGGAATGAGGAGAAAATTCTGAAGTCTGTCAGCTATCTGCATTATCATAGAGTCTCCACAATCATCCACTTTTGAAAAACAGCAGAATACTGCACATTTGAATATGTTAAATACTGTGAAGTCTGTCCCATCTAGACCACACCAGGGCTCAGAAAATCTAAAACACAGTTCACAAAACCCACCTTCTTTCCATCTCCATATCCCAGGATGAATTTACCAAGAATGCACAGCTCCAGAAGCCTACTGAAATCAGGATGGGGGAAAGGGGAATTCATCTCACCTAACTTTAGCCATCAAGAAGCCAAACACCTAGGTGAAGGCAGTTGTCTAAACTGTTTTCATAGCTAACAAAAATCAAAGCACCCCTAGAAGGCATTCATCCTACCCATCTTACTGTGAGCTATGTGAGATGAATCCCATCCATAGTGTTTGGGGTCGTCTAGTGAGTTGGTGTTAAAGCCCATATGTAAAACTTATCTCTTGACTTCCCAGTGTTGAGTTTTGCCACGTGATCTCTCATCAAATCCTTTGGAAAGTTAATCTGAGAATTCTAACAGATACTTTTTTAACTGTAGGGAAGATCCTTCTTGTCTGAAAAACACATTTTCCTTTTAGAAGGTAGGAAGATATTTTTGAGACAAATCACCAACTAGAAGTTGGGGAAAGAGCCACCCAGTGGTAGTTGTCCCTCTGGGCACACTCTGTGTTGAAAACGAGGAAATTAACAGTTACTGGTAACTGAGTTATGCAGAGTGTAAATATCCCTTGTGCTCTCTACAAATTTTCTTTATTTCACTAACCACAACACAAATGTCACCTGCAACTCTGAAAGCTGTCTTAAAAAAAGAAGATGCAGTGTCCCTTAAACATTAATCATTTCCACGTGTAGGCAATGTGACTGTTTTGCGCATGATAGTGTTTTAAAACAAAAATCATTGCACAGAATACAAAATGGATTCAGTACAAAGCTTCTAAAATAAATGAACCTTAATTTCTTTTGTCTTTTAAAGGTCAAATGCTGCAAATACTGGCCAGATGACACAGAGATATATAAAGACATTAAAGTTACCCTAATAGAGACAGAGCTCCTGGCTGAATATGTGATTCGAACATTTGCAGTAGAAAAGGTAAGTTTCCAAATTCAGTTTTCTTAAATACAATGGTATCTGCCTAAGTAACTTATATACAGATTAAACACGGGAAAGTTAAATCTTTTGACTGACATCCCGGTTTTGTAGCTACTTTTTAGGTAAACGACTACCGCCCTCTTATGGTAGACTGTGTTTTTCTTTAAATGTGGCGACTATTCTACGCTTTCCATCACTGTTGGCCCCTGCCTGAGTTAGAAAAAGTGGTGTTCCTTGCCTAGGAGAAATCGAAGCCTCCCTCTCAGTAATCAATTGAAAAACACATT
>NW_010333743.1:18019-79106 GCF_000700745.2 Antrostomus carolinensis
GTTTTTCCATCTTATGTTCCCCACAATCTTTTTATGTCTGTGCCAGGGGCTGCATGCACCATTATTCAGAAGTCCATGGTGGAGAATACTGTTATCTGTTGGGCTGGTGTGTTCCTGGTCTGCAAAGACACAGCTGAAGCAAACTAATTTTCTCCTCAAGGCAATTTCACTTTTCATGTGGAATCTATCTTTATAAGGAGAATTCTGATCAGCATGCTATATTATGTTTATTAGAATAATGCCATGAATTTGTTTGATGCTCACTAGATCTTGTAGCTCTCCCAAACCATTTACAATATATGGACAACATACAATTAACAAATAAGGTACTTACTGAAAGTGAGAGCAAGCAGGGTCTGTCAAAGCTGAAGTGTCATGCATTTTGTGCTAATTCAGGGGTTTTATTCAGGCAGTTAAAGGACAGAAATGTTTAAATTATATGTATCAAGACTCTTTTGATTTAATTGCAGTACCTGTGATAGTGCAGTTCTTTCCAACGATGAAATAGCATTAAGTTATGTTTTTGAAGAATATAATCTTTAGCATCAGAGTCCTGCACCCAGATAGATGAAACTGCCAAAAAGATGTCCCAATAGGGTCTCTGTACGTACATCCACAGTAACAAAAGAATTAGATTTTTTCCTGGTTTATTCTTCAATCTAATACTTAAATATGCATCAATACAGCAACCTGAGGGTAATGCTAATAGAATTATGCAGTTTGAATAAACTGAAATATTGTATCATGTTTACCACTATATGTATTGTACATCAAATTCGTTCAAGCCTGTTGTTTCCTTGCATTTAGATATTTTTAATAAACAGATGAGAAACGGTGGCTACACTTTGAAGTAGATGAAGCACTGGTTGATTTCTATTCTGCAAATTTTAAGCCTGTGCTTTGATGTTAGCTTTTCACTTCTTAACTGGGACTGGAAAAAAAGACCTAGAGGATTTCATAGTTGATCATAACCAAACTGTCTTGAATAAGTGCATTAGAACAGATTGAGATAAAAGGCACTAAACATTTTATTTCTTAAAAAAAATCTCCATCTGAAAAGATTTTATTTTGACACTGCTTTTTAATAGTCGCTAGTTTTTCAGTAAGCCTCTAAAAGCAGTGTCTGTGCAGTTTGAGCAAAGTACATTTGTTTTTACCCTATTTTCCATTTTTTTTAACTCTTCCAATGGTACTGGAAGGTCTAGTCTGTACATCTCTTCTACCATAATTCTCTCGAGTTTATATTTCTGATCTACTGGGACTGATAGTTTTCAGCCTCTCGAAGACAAGCTGCATAATGAGACAGAGTGCACCCTAACCAAATCTGCAGATATTACTAAGTGAAGGATGGTGTTGAAACGCTGGACATCGGAGCCTCAGTTCCAAAGGACTTGACCCACAGAAACTTCAGTAATTCAACAAGGAAAAATGCAAAGTTCTGTGCCTTAGGTGGACTAACCCTATGTGTCAGTACAGGTTGTGACATCCTGGGACAACATCTGACATCCAAGATGATTAAGGATGTAGGACATGCGAGCTGCAAGGGGAGGTTAAGAGAGTTGGCCTTGTTTAATATGGTAGAGAGGAGGAGGCGGGGTAAGGAAGATCTAATTGCAGCCTGCAACTACTTCGAAGGTGTTCAGAAAATGAGGAGCACCAAATTCTCATCATTCTTCTCAGTGGCAGTGGATGGCAAAACAAGGGGCAATGTGCACTGGAAAAAAATTCCTTCAGGAGGAGAGAAGTGCAGTGCTGGAGCAAGTTACCCAGAAAAGCTGTGGAACCTCCATTCTTGCAGGTCATCAGGGCTCAGGTAGACAGATCTAGTATTGGCCATAGACCCACTTTGAGTGGGAGGTTGGAATGGAGACCTCCAGAGGTGACTTCTGACCACCTTTTCTATTTGTGGATGAATATCTCATACCTGCTTCTAAATACAATTTAGAATTGGGTTTGATTGGAGATAAATTGATCACTTATTTTTATATTTAAAAGTAGCTATTTGGTATTTATTGCGGCGTAGGGGAATAATGCTAAGAAAGTTAAACCCAAAATTACACTCTGGTTCTGAAGGCCACTTCCTAGACACGCTTTACATTGTGTGCATAAGCAGTTTTACAGCACAACAGTTAGCTCAGATTAATTAATCGGATAGTAACATACAGCAGCACCATAGGTATCTGTAGCATCTTTTAACGTACCAGGATTTGTTAGCAATGTACACCATTTTCTATTTGTTTCAGCTGAAAGAAAAAGTAAAAAATATATTCTTTCCAAGCTAAGCATATGATTTTATGGTTCATGCAGTTGTGTTGCTATTTTGGGTTTAGAAATCAACAGGGAAGCTACAGACATGAAAATCATTCTTTTGTAGGTATAATAAGCGAACTCATTATAAAAGTACCCTATATGCAAAATCTTTTCTAAGTAGCTGAGTGTTACCAATGAAAGACAAAAATGCAGGCAGCATGACAGTCAGCATTTTCAAAACTAATGCACAAAATACACTGGACATCTCCTGATCTGCACAACAGCTGGGCACACTATTTTGGAGGGGCAGTTTACTTTTTATAAATTGCTTGAAAATCAAGGCTGTGATTGATACAGAGTGAAGAATTTGTGTGGGGTACTTGTTTTAGTCCTGTTTGTATAGTCATGACACTGCTGTTTTGTATGAGATCTTTGTTTCTTAGGGGATTGTGAGCAGTTGTTATGGGCAATATGAAAGTGTTTGGGACATGGATACCCCACCTACACAAAACTATTTATGGAGCTGGAAGTCTTGCTTACAGAAGCAAAAAAAATGTGTTAACTAATACTCAAATCCTCAGAGTACAGAAACCAAATTGTATTTGAATGTGTTTGCTAGGCTGTCTTAAAATGCAAATAACCTTGTCTGTTCCTGAGTTTCAATATGTTTTAAAATTGAGTTTTAGGATATAAGGTCATTTCTGTTGCAAGGGTGTGATCTCCTCAGTTTACACCAGTGTCACGTATGCTCTTCATCTTCTCCCTTGCCTGCCTTTTTGTGTCACACTTTCTGAGGGAGGTGAGGGTGAGGTGAGGATATTCCTCTGAGAAGATGCCCAGTCTCCGCAGACCCCCAGCCAGAGCTGTCAGAGCATCAGGACTCCCAGATACACCAAGCCCACTCCAGTCATGTAGCACTTGTATGGCCAAAATTTCTCAATCATTGAAAATCCCAGACTCTTTTAGCTTGCATAATAGCAACAAATTAGGAAGTTTGTATTACTTCATTATGCAAAAAGAATTAGACTTTTTATATGCAAACCAGCTCAAGACAGGAAATACATCTTTAAGAATAAAAACTGCAAACCACTAGTTATTAATATCACTGACATTTAGTCCAGCCTAGACATGATATGTTGTAATTTTGCTGTTTGCTTATGAAATATGTATGATGGCCTCTGGTCTGTGGATTTCTAATGAGAATGAAATACCAGCAGCTACATTTTTAGAGGGGGAAGGGAAAATACAGGCACTAAGAAAATCAAACTTGGCATACACACCTCTAATATCTAGACTGCTCCAGAAAGTCACATGGGAAATTGCTTACACAATCAGCTTCTCATTCATACCTGTCTCACCATATCCATATCCATGAAGACTGTGGCAAATCACTTGAAAGGTGGCTATGTGGAGGGCTACAAATGCAGCCCCTATGATTGGAGGTGCAAAGAAGTTTCTTACTATTCAGCTGTTTCTTTCAGACCAATGGAGGAGACAAATGATAAGGAAAATTATGCTGAAATAGTAGTTCAGTGACATCAGCAGCAAAACTCCTGTGGAGAGCAGTGGGAAAAAAAAGTCGTCTGTGCTATATATTCATGGCCTTGCTGCTGACCTGTTCTGTGATCATGACATGCATCTTAAGGCCACCATTTCCAAAGCAACCTAGTGCTTAAATATAGAGATGAGCATCTGTCCTGTTGCTAAAAGTTTCCAACCAATCTAGTGCTAAATTAGTCAGTTTTGTTATAATGAAACCAATTGATATGTAACCTTTGAACTTGCTCTCCTGCTATCAGAAAGCTCTCCAACACTCTGTACAGATATGGGTCCTGGTAGGGGGTGCATGTTTTGCAGCACAGCTCAGGCTTTTGAAGTAGCATTTTTATGATGTCTCTTGTCCAATTTAATTCACATTCCAGCTTGTTTTCCTTTTTTAACCCTTGTCTTTTCAACAGAGAGGTGCTCATGAGATTCGAGAAATTCGGCAGTTTCACTTCACTGGCTGGCCAGACCACGGTGTACCATACCATGCAACAGGCCTGCTGGGATTTGTACGGCAAGTCAAATCTAAGAGTCCACCAAACGCTGGCCCTCTGGTTGTTCACTGCAGGTAGGAAGAACAGAGATGCCTTCATTGTGCTGTCCATTAAACTCAGAACCTACTTTTGCTTCTCCTGTACTGTATCTTCCCCACACGAGTTGCTGAAGCCACTGGAGCTCTACCCACAAGAATTTAATACTGAAATATAAACAAGAATGACAAAACTGAGTCTGAAATCCTGCAAATGCCTGAATGCAAGCCTTAATTTCAATAATCATTCCACTAATCAAGTGCTTGCAAGATGAACCCTTTTACTTCTTATTTTCCAATACACTGCTGAACATTAACTGTGCTCTTCTTTTACTTCAGTGCTGGTGCTGGCAGAACCGGGTGCTTCATTGTTATTGACATCATGCTAGATATGGCAGAAAGAGAAGGCGTTGTAGACATATACAATTGTGTGAGAGAGCTTCGGTCTCGGAGAGTTAACATGGTGCAGACTGAGGTATTTTTAATCTACTGGAATATTGTCTTACACTTTGCAAGAAAAAGTATTCTTCTAGCCCATAAAACTAGAGCCCCTTTGTGGTAGGCACCATCCAGAAGCTAGTTTATTCAATCATATGCAGAAAATAGTTCACAATGTGGTTTTTTTAAAAAAGGAAAATCATTAGGGTTTCCTTTGTGGGGAGGATTCATTCTAGAGTACATCTTGTTGAGACTCAGTTATGTGGTAGCACCTATAGAACTGTGCAGAGGAATGAGGAAACCAGAAACATTCTGAGTTTTATTATGGAGTGTTTCTGTCCTTCTGTTTCTACTTGTAACTAGTTTGAGGCAATCCTTCTGTATTAATTTCTAAATGACTGGGATCTAGTTTTGTGAATGACTATTGTTCCTTCTGGTCTTACTTCAGTTCTGGTAAAGTCAGAGAGAATTAGTGGCAAGCATATTAGTTGTTATTTTTTATTTACCACAGTACTAATAGCATATGCTCTCTAAGTCAGTAATCATTTTAATTGCTTTACCAGGAACAGTATGTTTTCATTCATGATGCTATCCTGGAAGCCTGTCTTTGTGGGGACACATCTATTCCAGCTTCTCAAGTTAGGTCTGTTTACTATGAAATGAATAAACTGGATCCTCAGACTAACTCCAGCCAGATCAAAGAGGAATTTAGGGTAAGTTGTGGCTAGCATTACCTAGAAGTTACACAGTTCAGCTATACTAAAGACTTCTGCTTAAGTGCTTGCTTATAACCATGTGACTT
This sequence comes from Antrostomus carolinensis, assembly GCF_000700745.2. Classification (NCBI taxonomy): domain Eukaryota; kingdom Metazoa; phylum Chordata; class Aves; order Caprimulgiformes; family Caprimulgidae; genus Antrostomus; species Antrostomus carolinensis. The sequence goes on from NW_010333743.1 coordinate 23,584, forward strand.
TTGGACCAGGCCTGGGAGAGAAATAGTGAAAAAAATGGAAAATGATGTGTCACTAATTGCTATTGAATTATACTAAATCATAAAAGAATGCAACGGGGTAGTAGTAAAATCTTCTTTTTCCTCAAGGGAAGTATGTTGTTTTCTTCTGCTGTTTTTTCTCCAGGAGGCAGTTTACTCTGCAGCTGTCTTTGTGGTTATTTTTCAGATCTGTATGCTTCCAGGATCTTTTGCTTCCCAACCCTGCTGACTGTCATGTGTTTTCATTTCTCTGCATATTGATTCCCACTGAAACTGAATGCTGAGCTGCTCTGTTCTTAAATATTTTGGGATGCTTTCACTGCTGTGTTAATTTTTCTGTTGTATTGTTTACTCTTTTTGAAAGACTTTAAATATGGTGACTCCAACACTGCGTGTAGAAGACTGCAGCATAGCACTTTTACCACGAAATCATGAAAAGAATCGCTGTATGGATGTTCTGCCTCCAGACAGATGCCTGCCTTTCCTCATAACGATAGATGGGGAGAGCAGTAACTACATTAATGCTGCACTGATGGATGTAAGTCTCCACTACATCATTAATAATGAAAAGGGAATAAGCAGCCCTCCAAACTGAGCAATTCCAGAAAGTAGAGTCAGCATAAGAAGACTGAAATCCTTCTAGCTTGTTTTCCAAAAACATAGCACAAAATCTTTAAACTCTCAAGTACATTTAGGATCCCACATATGTTACGTCACAGCCAAGGTTCCAAAGCCATGCTCGGAGAGCAAGTCAGGGAGTTTTGATAAATTAAATGCATCTAGATTTCTCCCTAGTGCTTGAATTTGAAACCATCTGGCCTAGGAAAAAGAGTTACCTATTAAGACACAAAGGCAGTTAAACAGGATAATAAGGTTTGCAGCAATATTTCAGTTCCCTTTGTTTCTAATCTAAACAGTAATTAAGAAAAAAAATAATTGTCAGCACAAGATAGTACACAAGCCATTACTTCAATCTTTCCATTTGTTTCCGTTTGAAAGAATGGTTCCTCTTTACATGCATGTGGATTTTTTTTTCTAATGCATCTATGGTAATTCTAATCCTGCTAATAGAATATCAGTTAAAAGACACTTAAACTGCTTTTACAGTCTGTAGATATTTATAGCCTATCTTTGACAATTTAGAGCTATAGTAATTACAGTTGTCAAACACATAAACAAGAAAACCAAGGTTAGAAAAGAATGAACACATTGTAAATGGCCTTTTTGAAAAGTGAAGCTAGAGTAATAACAGTTTATATCAGTTTTTGCATTTTCTTCCTTTCAAATTCTCAAAGCATTTTACTAAAATAAGCCTAAATTCAAAATACTCCTGTGAAAAGCTAAGTGTATTGTCTTTATGTTTATCTATGTAGAGAAACTGAGAACAAAAGTTTAAGTGACTTCTCTAGGTTCTCACAGTAGGTCAACGACATTTCATATTAGAACAGAGCTTCCTTGATCTGCAATTTACAACCTTGCCATCACATTGTCTTCTTTCCTGGAGAGTTCAGTACTGTTTTGTTCTGTAAATTAAGTACTGCTTAGAAAGAGCAGTGCCTCAATATTTGTTTTGAAAAAGGTTCCTTCTTCACTGTTGAAACAATGACTGGATCCAAAAGTGTGTCTGGGCAAAAGGCTCCAAGGGAGGAGGTGATTTGGGTAACTTTCCACCCAAAGAACCTTAGCCAGGCTCCTGCAATATCCCTGCACTGACAGACAAGAGCAGACATTTGTCTCTCTCTAAACACACAGTCTCCAGCGGGCAAGATGGTGCATTTAACCCAGTCCCCTTGCATCAGTTGAGATGCAGTCAGATCACCTCATATAAGCCTTTAGAACTCACTTCAAGCAAAAGGGGTAGCAAGCATAATTTTCATTATTCACTATTAGAATGAGTTTAAGAACAATTTTCCCAAAAAAACCTGCTGGGGCTTCTAAGTGAGGGAGTAATGGAGAGCCCTTCGAGCATCTCTCATCTGCATGCAACTTCCAGCAAGACAGGACCAGTAGGATAGAAGGCATCTGGCTGATGTACCAGCAGCATTGACACCTGCTGATTGCAGTTTGCTGAAACCAAAATAAAGAACTCAAGGCTTGCATGTCTTCATTTGTACCCCAAAACACATTGGATTCATTTTCTGTGGTCTCTTCAGTGACTTCAAAGATGCAAATAGCTGATGAGGTTGTATCTCTGTTGCAGTACAAATACTTCAGGGCATGTACAGGCTTCTCTGCCCTCCTTAATGAAAGCAGTGGCACCCCCTCACAAAAATTGCCTCAGTATGGCCACACTGGCCTTGAACACTCAGGAGGGCATAAGTGAAAATGCTGGTATGAGATCCACAATGAAACAGTTCCACCAAACAGCTCTATCAGTGACATATTCCGGTACTAAAAAAGACAAAGAGCACTGAAATTTATCCCCTGTGTATCCTCGCTGCTGTTAGAAAGACCAGAACTTCAACAATATTTCTGAAAAAATAACTAGATATTTCCTTTCACAGGCATCGTTCAAATTAACAGCTAAGTGCAGACATCCAAGATTAATCTGCACTTTAACAGCTCAAACAAAACTCTTGCTCAAAATTTTGTAGGAGTCACATTGGAGGCAAAATCTTCCGATGATTTTACTGTGCCCATGGCATAAAATAAGTTTCAGAAATATAACATCTGCAGAAGTTATATTCTGACCAAATACAATTTATTAACTTTGAAGCATATAAGATCTTGGGAAATCGCTGAAAACAATGTATTAATTATACAGAAAATAGAAATAATGCTTTCAGTCCCCAGGTTTTGGGGCTATGACTCGCATTCTGCTAAATAGATTTTTATCTTTTACCATTTTTATCACCATCTCTTGTTATTTATTTGCAGAGCTACAAGCAACCATCAGCTTTTATAGTTACACAGCATCCCTTACCAAATACTGTCAAAGATTTCTGGAGACTGGTCCTAGATTATCACTGCACTTCAATAGTTATGCTGAACGATGTCGATCCAGCACAGGTAAGTCCAGAAAACTGCTCCATTCAACAAAGGAGTGTTAGTGCCTCAGCATTTAAACACTTGTGCGCTTCACAACAGCTTTAGGAAGTAATTAGTTTTATAAAACAACATTAAATACTTACACACTAAAAAAATGATTTGTAGCTTGCAGATACAGATAGGAAAAGAGGAATAAATCAGACTATCAGCAGCTTCTCCACCAAAATGTTAATGCACACACACATAAGTGTGTGCATCCATAATTTATTCTGATACATAAACATACTTTGGGAAGAGCTGCTAAAAACAAAAAAATGATAGTTATAGAATTCTGACTCAAGTCTGAAACACACTAATAATAGCCAAAAGTCATAAACAGAAGCCAACAGCTATTCATTAGCTTGCCTGAAAGAGGTCAACGACCTTGGTCTGCTTACCAGGAGATAGGTGTTCCCAGTGTGAAAATCTGTCTTATGTTTGGCACACAATGACATTGTTAGCAAGGAGATAGGAACTAAACAAGATTGGAGACTAAGCATCCTTTGGAAGAGAAAACAGAGCAACAAAATGGATGGGGAAATATAATTACCTAACAAAAGAGTTGTGCATGCTGTACATTTTCTTTAGAAAATTGGAAAACTGTACCTACTGGTTTGGCAGTTTAATCACTCGCATTAATCACTAAGCATCCTGGAGCCTGACTCGCAACTGTGCAATCTTACATGGATATAATTTCCTCGAGTCCAAGAAACTGCACCAGCCATCTGCTGGAATAATGTGGTGGTAATCTGGATTCTTAATTTGTAAATATTTACTAATTATTGGTTAAGAGCAATTGGAATTTTTTATAGCAGACTGCATGTCATTTTTACTCTTGATATGATCAAGAATCTATTTAGGTTTGTTGAGTATGGTACATACTTAGAAAAATGTTTCCTCATTTCTTTTTAATGTGATTTTTTTAAAAAAAACCTACTAATCTTCCGTTTTGTCTTTCAAAGGAATGTGTAGTAATTCCACACACTATTTTAAAGACTGAATTTCTGATTCCAAGCCCTTAACTGCCTACAGGGAGAAAAATAGAAATGAAAGACGCAACTTTTATTCATGAATCTAAGATTATTTTCAGAGTGAATAAGGAAAGACTCAAGGGAGTCAGACTGTTAGGGACTGATGAACAGAGGTTTTTAATTCATGGGCTGTGTTTTGAATTTACAATAGTGCATGGCTATTTCTAGCATTTCTTAGCCTCACAGGCTTTTAAAAGCTATTGGGATATGCAGTTAATACACCTGCCTCTGCAGTATGTTAAACCTTTTCCCTCTAATATGAGTAACGGTCTTTTCATTAGGAATAAATCTCAAAACCCTCAGAGCAAACAGAAGTAAAGAGAGGGCAGAGCTTATTAAAAACAAGCGTTGCATTCTGATGTATTAATAATTACTGTTATTATTATTATTTATGTATATATGAAGTGTTTACAGTTCTGGTTAGATATTACAATTTATGTGGATTGTTGTGCTCTATTGGGGAATGAAATTCAATGCTTCACAGTGACTCTGACTGGAAGAGAGTCGCTAGCATCACATGCATGCAAAATGCACAGACCTAAATGCTTTTGGTTTCTTTAGAACTTTAGAGAATCTTGGCTTCCTAAAAACAGCTCCAGCAAACAGCTCTGCTTATTATCGTTTAACCATTTTTCAAAGATCTGTAAGAGCAGTGTTCCTATGTATTTGAAATACATGTACTAAATTGTGCATGTTAAATGATCTGAGCACTGGCATTTGCATTAGTTGTATGCATTGTATTTTGCTATCCTGTACACTAGCATATTTCATAATAAAAATTTGTGTAAGATTTAGATAATATTTGGAAAGTAATTTGCTCAGCAGACTGAATCATGTGGGGGGTTTAAAATAAATTAAAATATATTTTCTTACTCAAAATTTCTGGTTTTAACTTGTTAAAGTGAACTCCTTCAAATCACACTCTGTTCTCTTTTAATTGATGTAGTAAATCATTATGTTTTCCTAAAATGTAGTCATCTCTGAACGGGTTTGTTGAGAAGTGTTATAAGAAATGCAAAACAACATCTGGAGTAAATATGATTTGTCAGCTCAGCTTTAGATTACCAACAGCAATGCAGCAGAATGAAGACCACAGCTGTTTTACTGAATGGAATAAAGTTCCAAATATTACATCAATGCTTCTGCAAGCAAACAAAATTTCATGAGTTCATGCTTAATTTTGGTGAATGCTTGCAAAAGCTGCATGCTTGAACCACTCTAAATATCCCTGGAAAAAAATCATTAGGGTTTTTTACAGAAAAAAATGGACAAGCAGAGACTAGCTTCAAGAAAGTCCTTGCAAAGTGTTGATTTAATCTTTAAAGTATTAATATAGATGATAATTGGTTCCTGGATTAAGCCATTGGGATATTATTAGACACTAAAACTGTACAAGATAATGGTAATATTACTTTGTGATCTTTAGATACCTAGAAGTAATGTTTTCTGAGCACTAAAGAAAGCATAATTACTCTTTTCGGGTGGCATTCATAAGATGAAAATTTAAAGCAATGCTGATATTAGCCGATATCATCAGTCACGGGTGAAACAGATGTGAAAGTTGAGTCCTGAGTTTTGAGAATTGATGCACCCTTCATGCTATAAAGCACAGATTCTGATGTAGCTTGAATTATTACCAACTTTTCAGAATGGTTGGAGATACTAGGCCTTTGGTCTTTAGGCTTCACACTGTCTCCAAGATATGGTAATATTTGATGGCATCCTCCTGTCTTGTCATAATGTATTGTAGAACTGACACTGAGTGTCAGAAATGTGTTACTCCCAATACCAGAGACTGGCGAGTGTAGCTGCAAGAAATAGCATGTTCAGTTAAGTGAAAAAGCATTTGATTAAACTTGTTCTGCACAAGTAAAAGCAGAGTGCTCAAAACTGGAGGAAGATGGTGTGCTGTGTATTTTATAAAAATATTGTGTGAGAATCTCAGTAATAAATATAGCACAAAGAAAAATCTAGAAAAGGCAGCATGAAATTCACAGTGATTAACTGTGTTCTTTTGTGTTTGTGGTCTTCTATAGCTGTGTCCTCAGTACTGGCCAGAAAATGGAGTACACCGACACGGTCCCATTCAGGTGGAGTTTGTATCAGCTGATTTAGAAGAAGACATAATCAGCCGGATATTCCGAATTTATAATGCAGCCAGAGTAAGGATGTTATTTGCTAAACAGTTCTGTCTCAGTAGATGAGTTGACTCTACTCAAATCACAAAAAATGAAAGTTAAACTCACATAAAACCATTCTCATTTTTCAGCTTATTTATTTGAAAGCAATGTTGCAATACTGAGTCACACCATAACTGATGAGAAAAAAGCCTTTTATGTTTAATTAAAGTAAAAAATATTTTAATGCATATGTCAAGTGTGTTAAATGCAAATGAAATAAATGCAGTATTCAGATTGTATGGTAGCCAAGAAATGCTGAAATCAGTGCTGGTTTTTACAGTTAGAAATTAGCCATCTTGCATATTTGTATCTTGTGTCATACAAAGGAAGCTGTGCACCAGTACTAGGCATGTTTTTCAATACCGGTCCCAGGCTTTTAGGGAAGATCCTGTCCCACTAATCACACTTCATAATATATGTAAGTACTTCAGAGGGACGAGTATGTTCTCATACCCAGCTTTTATGCTTCCATAAAGTTGACAGAAGACTAAATGAGGAATGTCTTTCAAGCTGATTGGAAAAAAGATTCCACCATAGACCAGGCATCTCTTCCCATCCAGATGGAGGGAGCCTTTGCAATGGACTGGTATCGATCACCAAAGAACCGTAGCTGGGAATATGCAGCACTCCCTGCTGAAAAAAGTCAGGAACCATCCTGAGATCCCGTAGCTCTCAGGACAATGAAAGGCCCCAAAGCATACTAATCTCTGAACAGGGAAGCAGATAATAAGATGCAAATTATTTCTTTAAGTCTGTGAAGGCCTTACATTTGCAGTAAATATGGCAACACAAAAACATAATCTCCAGCAGCATTAATGTGAGCTTTAGAAGGTGCTGGGTCTGGGTGGTGTGCTTTAGTGTGTCAGTTGAAACAAACTGGCCAGGAAAAAAGTAAGATTCCAAATTTTGACATAAAGCAGACAAAACCCATTGAAGAAAATATCTAATGCTGCATCCACTTTGGTTTAGTCCCTTATCTTGTTAATCTTACATCCTGTCTATTACTTCTTCTAGAGAAAATATTGTAATGTCAACATTTCTGTGTGTTATTCATTTTCAAAGTGGCACTAAAGTGCCCTCGCTTTGCACAGAAGTGAAAGTGGCAAATCCTGGACTACAAAAACAGTTTTCATGTGTGTATTTATTATTTTCAAAGGACTGTAATTTTCTGCCACTAACACTTGTTCTATGCTCCTTTTTTATTTTAAATCACCACAAAGCTACTGTTCAGCGACATTTCACCAGAGGGGTTCTGACTGCTGCAGTAGCACACATAAAATAAAATAAAGTTAGATTTTTAATAAGCTGAAAAAATCTGAGGATTTTTTTTAATCCTCAATATCCTCTCAATACCTTGAGTGATTTTGACCTTTCTTGTAAAAAAAGACAGAAGCACACAAACATTCTTCATAATACTGAAGCATATATAAAAGGTATATAACTGAAGTTGTGTTGCAGCTCCCTCTTTGCTGCTAAGTTCCTGCTATGATATTAATTAATTATTTGCTTGATCCTGCAGCTGTGCCATTGCTCTGTTCCAATCTATTTGTATATCGTTCTGTTTAAAACCTCTTATTCTAATAATTCCGTTAGAAATTAAAAGTCTTTAACTCCTCAAGGGCAGTTGAAATTACACTAGAAGTTTGTCAGTGGTGATCTGCCTGAACAACTTTCCTCATTGATGCAAATATCTAAATTACGTACCAAAAAAAATGCTGTTGCTTTTTCCTGCTTATCTGAATCTCTGCAGCCCCAAGATGGCTATCGGATGGTGCAGCAGTTCCAGTTCCTAGGATGGCCTATGTACAGAGACACTCCTGTTTCTAAACGCTCCTTCTTGAAGCTCATCCGCCAAGTGGAGAAGTGGCAGGAAGAATACAATGGGGGAGAGGGACGCACGGTTGTACATTGTTTGTAAGTACTGGAAACAGGAGAGAGAAAGTCAGGGAACACTGTTACAGAATTTCTACCAGGTTTTAAAAGATTTGTGAAGAGGTGAAGAAGCATCTATCTAATCTGGAACTGATAAATAATACAGCTGCTGATTTAAAAAATTTGAATACAAGAGGAGTTGTATATTTTTTTTAATGTAGATTCTTGAGTTTCCCGCTCTGTCCCTTGGTAGACACCTGTGAAATGATGATGGGTACAACTTAACTCTCTTTTATATAAAGATGTCCAGTGACTTTTGCAAATGGAAAAGGTACATATTTATTCAGAGTGAATAAAAATTGTACCTTCAGAACAATGTACCTTTTATTTCTACAGATAAAGACTGTAGAAATAATACTATTGGAGAGGTGTATAAAGCAGAGAATTAAAAGTGGTGTGATAGACCAGTTAAGCTAATCCTTTAATTGCCTTACCTTTCTCTAATAATGAGATATTTATTTTTGTCCTCCTGTGACCTTCATGCTCCACTGGTGCAGGCTCTCTTTCACCATCCTCCTTTCGATGTGGCTTAACAGTGCTACATGCTGTTTGCCCTCAGCAGAAGCTCATCTCTTGAAACCAAGTGTTCAGTCCTTGAAGTTGTATCCCTCTTCCTCTAAACATCTGCTTAAAGATGCTGCCATGATGGAGAAGGGACATGCTAATGGGAAAACCACATGCTAATACCCTTTCAGAAGTTGGGACCCAAAAGTAGACAATAACTTCCTGAAGTTTGGTTTGCAGTTACTGAATGTTAGAACGATGGAGGAAATTCTAGAAGTGTATTAATGATCCCCACTATCACTGACCTTGAACAGGTCATTACTCTTCAGTTTCCCCATCTGTAGAATGGGGATAATAATACTTTGATCAAAGGAGCATTGTGCAGTGTGATTAATTAATGTTTTGAGATCTTTAGCTGAAAAGACCCTTTTGAAGTGCAAATTACTGTTATCTGTGAGGTGGCTGATGATATTAAATAGTTGTACAACATCACACATGCGTCACTTCCAGGCAGTAAAGAAAGAAAAAGCTCTAATATAGTTCTTTTAAATGACTTTGTTTTAATTAAAATTCTCAAAGAGTCCCACAATATCAGGCAATGTTTTGGCAGCAGAGAGCATTCTTTTCATACCGCCTGGATGTGACAGATGTGCGACGTTGTATCTTCCTTTGAAAATCAACCATTTGCGAAGCCGGTTTGAAAGACCCGCTACCTAACTAGTCTGCACTCTGGTAATTATTAAGGTTTATTATTTTCAGTGAAGTGCAGCCTAAAGATTCTGATTAGAATAGCTGGAGAAATAATAGGGTTTCCAGAAAGAAAGAGATTCTCTTAAAGATTAAAAATAACAGGGGATAAAGTATTATTAAATACTGTATTTGATCATGCATATGAACATTGGTGCCTGACTTCTTTGTTAGCAAGTCACTTCAGGTTCTCAGGTGGAGGGGGAATGCATACACTTTCATAAGTAGTCATTGCCAGGCAGCTGGCCGCTCTGCGGGCTGGCAGGGAGTGAGGGCATCAGCCAGGGGAATATTGCTGCACCACCTAGTGCCACATCAAATGTGCAGCCACCAGAATGGCTCCTACAAGTCAGACTTTTGGCACTTCTGCTGTTCCTCTGAAATGCCTTTGGGTCCAGGAGGAAAGCACCAGGATTTGGAATAAAAGAACTTAAAGATCCACTTTCCCTATAACATTTCCAGGCCTGATGTTCACCGCAACCTCGTGTGTTTACAGTGTAAAGGGGTGTTGAACTGAATCTCTAAGTACCTTATCCTTATTTTAGCATCCTCTTTGTGCTGTCTCAAGTGTTCACTGAAGAGCAGTGCAAAACTCAGCTGTTCATTTCCCTCTATGCTTTCACCCTGCTGAATTCTGAATCATAGCTTTGAGATCTTTCAGCCCATTAATTCCAATTAAAAATTGTGTTCTGCGTAGAGTTCAGCAGCCTTCGGGGGCAGGAATGTTCTGTGGCTCCTCCCTACTGGAACACGTGCCTTCTGTAGCCATCTCTGGTGCTGTATGAAGTTGTAACATAGAGTCAATTGTAACTGAGCCATGTTATCACTTTTATTTTAGGAATGGAGGTGGCCGGAGTGGGACATTTTGTGCAATCAGTATTGTTTGTGAAATGCTTCGACATCAGAGGGCTGTGGATGTATTCCATGCTGTGAAGACACTGAGGAATAATAAGCCTAACATGGTGGACCTTCTGGTATGAGTTTTTTAACTGCACCATTAAATAGAAAATTTTCCTTTTACTCAGAAGACTCACTAAGATTTCCAGGATTTGCAGCAGGAGTTGTTCACAAAGCAAGCAAGTCATTTTCAAAGGGGATAATGAAGTCACTTCACTTGTAAGAGTATTTTTACACTGCTTTCTTCCCAAGGAGACTTTGTCTCTGTTCATTTGAATTTTTTAAGAGTTTTAAACTTTCAGCCGAACATCCTTATTAATTTTCTTTTCTAGCAGGCTGAGCCAAGTGGAGAGCAGCCCTTGCATGGTAGAAATAATAGTTATGTAAAATGAAATGCCAGATTTTCAAATTATATATTTTATAAATAGCTTAATCACCTAATATTTATCAAAGCCATGAATTTCAGTTTGACATCCAGAATATTGCATGTAATTATGGTTGCTCTATCTCATAGAAAGATTAAAGAAGTTCAGAAACAAGGGGCCATGTGCAATTATTTTCCTAGAGAGAGTTTTATGAGCTTTTTTTAAAAAAATTGAGAATTGCTGAAGTGCCAGCTGCTATGCCACAAGAGCTACAGAACAGCTTAAACCAGCAGGTTCTTAACACTCCAGTGTGTAGTTCTGTACTTGGAGATGGGTGTACGTGACACTCAATCTGAAGCCTGGGCTATAAAGATGGTTTTACAACATCCTGCTGGAGAGGTGGCTGCTTGAGAGGCAGCTGTATTCAATTTAGTGTCATAGGCAGTGGCAAGCAGCGTCTGGGCAGCTTCAGTGATGCTAAATCAATCTGAGCTAATTTTGCAAGCTCTGGTTAAACTTAAGTTTGGGTCATATTTCAACATCTTTTCTGCAGAGCACCCAGGGTTAAGCAGGAGGCATCTCACAGAGCTAGTCCATTCCCTTGTAATTTTAGGAGAGATCCCTCTCTCTCAGATGAGCTACCGAGATCTGGGTGTGAACCACACTGGAAAGAAAGGCAGAAAGCAGGAATTCCTGTTGGGAAGAGTGAGGCTTTCAGGTTCTGTGTAGATGGGTAGGGCCATCCACTTTCCCACCACAGGTATCACTGCACCTCATCTGTCCCACAGAAGAATGGCTCCCACCACATCCTCCATTGCAGTACTCTCATCTAGCTTACCTGTGAAGTCTTAGATCCACCCCTAGACCCTGCTCTAGCCAGGCTCATGGAAAAAAGCCAGATGTTGCCAGCTGTGCAAAGCAAGGAGGGAGTTTACAAGCAGCACTATGGGTCCATAAGCCAGCAATACGGGAACTGTGAATCTTTTATTGGTGAGAAACTGTCAAGATTTCACAGTGGTGGGAGGGAGCAGCTTAGTTGGCTCCTCTTCCTCTGGTTTATATTCTCAGGAGGAGAATCATCATGCTGAGAACCATACATTTTTATTTCTTAGATATGAAGAAAAATGTCCCACTTCTTCATTCAGGTAGCAGAGTTTGGATAGAGAGTTGGCAGGCCTGCTGTTCTTCGTTCTCCCAGAGCTTAAGCCTGCAGAACTCACAGATCTCTTATTCATTTATTTTGTAGAAATAAAAAGAAAATTACCAGTGTGAAGATGTACAGTTGAAGAAAATGCTCTATAAATTCCCTTTTGTGACAGTTCTCCAGGTGTAGATTTGTCAGGCAGCTGTCTCCATTTTTCAGCAGAGAATTTTTTTAATCAAAAGCTAATTGTATTATTTTAGAATATAAAAAGAGCTTTTAGTAAATTGGGGATGGTATTGAGAATGTCTGGACGGCGTTGAGGTCTTGTAAGGCCTTTTTATTAGGAGATTTAAAAGCAATTGTGAAGGGGATCAGTATTGTTTTCCTTATTTTACAGACAGAGGAACAAAGGCAGGGAGTGATCAGGATTTTCCCCATTATCACAGAAATCACTGACAAAGTGGAGTTAGAACTACATCTCTTCAGTTGTGGTCTGCTACTTTGTAGGAACAAATATTTGAATTAGCAAGGTTTCAATATCCATGTAGATTGTTTCGTGGTAAAAGGGAATCAGGGCACTTCAGTTCTTTTCCTGATCCTGTTACTGACTTTATCCTGTATGCCCTTTCTTATATTAATGTGTCTTTGCCTCAGTTTCCACATCTGAAAAATGAGAATAATATTAATCGACCTTTGTAAAATACTGTGATAAAAGATTAAATGCTCAGAATTATAATAGTGTTTCACAAAAATAGTTCCAAGACTGCTTTATCAAAACCTTTTATGCACTTTCTGACTAGATGAAGGTCAATCTTTACATTCCACACTTAAGAGATTCATCTCTTAATTTCATTGAAAACTTTGGTTTTCCTGCAAGTGTAAAAATCCCAATGCCACATCCATACAATATGGAAACCTATGAAATTCTTCAGCCGTCATGCAAAGGTAATACATAGTATTATAAAATATCTACTACAGAATGCCCAAAGCATTCTGTGATACACTGGTGTGGCCTCACCTTGAGTACTGTGTGCAGTTTTGGGCGCCACAGTATAAAAAGGATATAAAAAGTATAAAAAAGTATAAAAAGCTCCTAGAGAGCATCCAGAGAAGGGCCACTAAATTGGTGAAGGGTTTAGAGGGGAAGCCATATGAGGAGAGGCTGAAGTCGCTTGGTTTGTTCAGCCTGGAGAAGGGGAGACTGAGAAGAGATCTCATTGCAGTCTGTAACTTCCTCACAAGGGGAAGAGGAGGGGCAGGTGCTGATCTCTTCTCTCTGGTGACCAATGATAGCACCAGGGGAAACGGTAGGAAGATGTGCCAGGGGAGGTTTAGGTTGGGCATTAGGAAAAGGTTCTTCACCCAGAGAGTGGTGGAACACTGGAACAGGCTCCCCAGGGAGGTGGTTGTGGCACCAGGTCTGGCAACATTCAAGAAGCATTTGGACAATGGCCTCAGACACATGGTGTGAATCTTGGGATTGTCCTATGCTAGGGCAAGAGTTGGACTTGTGGGTCCCTTCCAACTCACAGCATTCTATGATTCTATGATTCTGTGATTACTGGACCTACCAGTAAGTGTCCTAGGAAAAAAAATATATATACCTCCCTGAACCTAGCTAACATAAAGAGACTTTTAAGATCCACCATCAAGTGAATAATAAAAATGTACAAAGGAACACACATGAGTGAACACAGTGGGAAATAATATGTGTGTACTCTTTAATATGGGTATTTGGTTTACTAAAAATGACACTTATTGTGCTGGATCAGTAAGTCAGCATAAAATGAGCATTGAAGAATTTAAATGAATGAGTGGCTGATCTCTTATTTTGATCTTTGTTATGTAGTTATAGAATAATTGTAATTTATTTAGAAACATATATGCAATAAAAGCAGAAAATTGTTAATTTACGTAATACTCCTTTCTTTTCTTTCTCCTTTTTTTATTCTTTTCTCCTTCCAAAGAAGGCACAAGCACTTTATGGAACCCTGCAGGATCTTAAAACCTCACATACAACTCATTCATAACTTAGGTGATATGTGCACCTAAGATTTGTTTTCTTTTGAAACTCTCAGCAAAAGAACTTAGAGAACTTAGAGGTTGTCCATGTGTGTTAATGTCTTTCTGATTGTTGTTGTACTGCATCATATAAAGTTGCAGAGTGGGCGAGGGTCAGTCAAAAGCATTGGGCTCTCCATATCACTGAAGCTGTGAAAGGGGCGAAGTCACGACCCTTCGTATCTGAAGGATGCAGACCAGGTTCGCATGCCATGGGAAGGAGATCAACATGATCAACATATATGATCAACACTAAAATAAGTTACAGTCTGGAAAGTAATAGATACTGGGCTATTTTAAGATAAACATTTCCAGGGAGGAATTTCAATAATTCCAATTCTGGTAAAGTGCTACCGGAGCATTTTGACAGATGGCAGAAGGGTTGCTTAGTTGTGTAGTCCAAGTGTATTAGAGCAGCTAAATACACATCTAATATGAGCAGTACCATAAGGTAATGTGTGTAGTGCCTATTGTCTGGTTAATATAAAGATTTTCTTATCTGAATGTAAATTGGATTTTCAAACTGGTTCCCACTGACAACAGCTGATAGCAAATAATTTTAACAGAAGAGAAATATTGATCCCCTTAATTAAGTTCCTCCAATAACTGTCTTTGTGGTTTCCTTTTGATTTTTCAGGATCAATACAAATTCTGCTATGAAGTGGCTTTGGAATACTTGAATTCTGGCTGATTGCATAAACAGCACAGAGAAAGTTCCTCCTTTCACCATCACAAACAAAGCAAGTCACTTCATGATATCTGTGTAAATGAGATGAAGACTTCTCAGTGTTACGCTTATACTGCTTTGTATAATTGACTCTTTTTAAGAGCCCAAAAAGATGTTTATAAAACTGCTTGCACTGCCCTTTTTCCACTATAATGCCGCAGCTTGACATCAGTATGAACGTGCACCAAACCAAACCATGTGGCAGTTGTTGAACACTGTATTCATACATAGCCATTGATGCGGTGAAGCAGCATAGTCCTCTGGTAAATAAGAGAGCACAATTATATTCTTATGAAGGAATTTGTACTTTTCTGTTATATTTTGTTGCCTGTGATTCTCAGTTATTGTCACAGACTAGTGTACATTTCTGTTCTGTGAAGAATGCTGTCTGGCATTTTGATAATATATGATTTTGGTTATATTTGTATTCTAACATGTGCATAATAAATAAATCATAATGTAGCTTATCTGAACTAATGGAAAGACATGTACCAAATCATGTTAACTTTGTTGAGTTGTAATTTCTATCCACTTTGTACCATTTCAGAGAGAGAACCTTGACAGAAATACAGTTAGAAAATGCAAAATACAGGATGCTCAGATTAATATATCCAAAGCTTTTTCATTTGTTTATATTGTAAATATTTTTTGATTTCATCAAATTATTTATTCATTAAAATGAATTTTTTTGTGAAGCACAGTGAGTGACAATCATTTTTATTAAGCCCTGGAAATGCTTACTGTATGATAGTGTAAACATTTGTTTACCTTGTATGGATTCTCAGCTCAATAAATAATTACATACATGATAATATCTCGTTTAATTTAATATCTCTTGGCATCTGAATGCCTTCAGCTAAGCCTCTTTTTGGATTAATTCTTACAAATACTGAGCTACCTCAAGAGCACATTTATTGTGTGATCCAGTGTTGATCCAGCCAATAACAAGATATGCTATGCCAATACATAAAAATAAGTTAATTGTGTATTTAAAGATGCACATGCACAACTGCAGAACCTGAAAATTGTCCTGCTGTATGAAGAAGAGATGGTGTTGGACTTGCAGTACTCAGTCCCGTCACAGCATTCCCCTGCAGCCCTGGGCATGCCCTGCCAGCTGCTCTGTGTCTGCTGCTGCGAAAGGGGTGATGGTGCATTTGTTCTTGGGAAGAATTGCTGCTGTGAGGGTGAAATAATTCCTCGTGTTAAAGATACCAGTACTAGAATGACTAGGGGGGTTAAAAGTGAGTAAAACTGCTCTGTTATCAGTTCTGACAGTAGGTAGGTTTACGTCATGAAAGCTCTTGCCTCTCCTGAGAATGGCTGCACTGCGCTTCTATAGCATTTGGATGATTCCTCTTTCTCCCAAGCATTCTGACCAGTGTTTGACCAGGCTGGGACTTGCCTCATGTTCAAGGATGCAAGAAGCACAGCAGAGATGCAGCAAGAAAAGGGAAGGAGCCAGCAATGGCTTGCTGCAGTGTCCACTGGAACTGCAGATCTTTCTCTCACCCAAATGTGTTAAGGAGACATTGCAGACAGAGCAACTGCTCAATACTGAAGCCTTTCAAAGCTATATGGAAACCCAGTGCAAGAAAGTGGCAGACTGCACAGTATTTCAGCTCTTAAAAAGATCCTTTAAATGGGCTAGTCATCTGGGATGGGGGCAGTATCTATATAAATGTATCAAAGTCAAAATGTTTTGAGAGCCTCTAAATCTAAGACATCCAACTTAGGTAGAATGACTCACAGCTTGTCAACTGCCTGTTCAAAACCACTGGAAAATTCAGATCTGAAGACACAAGGATAGGCTTCCTCTGCAGTGGGAAAGCATCTCTTAAAATTGCTTTAAAATGTAGCTGGCAGCTACCAGCCATTGCTATAGATTGTACAGAAGAACTGAAGAACTTAGGAAAAACAACCCAAGCCTGAGGAGACTGATGGTCCTTGGATAAACCCTGTAGCACTTCAGCCTGTTGCAGAATATGCTCTGATTCATTTGGAAACACTAGTGTTTGGAAACAAAATCCAAACCTCTAACATCATACTCCTCACAACCAGCTTGAGAGACCAGGTACACCAGCCAAGCATGCTGCTTTGTCATAATTGTGGGACACTAAATAACTGGTTTCCACTGTCTGTTTATTGAAATATGCAGTGTCCAGTGTTTCCTGATGCTTTCAAGAAGTATAAGTAAGATGACTAAGTGTGTGAAGGAACCCTAGGACAGAAGGTGACACAAACATTAATGAGATTTACTGAAATGCAGCAAGAGTCAGGGTAGTCCCTCCTGAGGACAGAGACTGCCAATGTCTGCCAGATGTTGTTCCAGCTGCTGTACGCTTGCAGACATAATTTGCACATGTAGGTCTTCAGGAATGAGTGAGGGGAAGGAAACAAGGAGGAGAGTTCTGCAGTGTTTCTTATTGTTTTACTGTTGATGTGACTATATTTTTTTTGTTCTGACACAGGCATAGTCAAACTCATGTTACAGAGTCTGTGTGATGTTGTCCCAAAAGGCATTCTGTGAACTACAATGCCTTAAAACTGGAGCCAGCTAAAGAAAGCAGCTTTGTGTCCTCACTCTCATACTGCAGATATCAATCAATACAAATGATGGAGAAATCCAGGCTTAGGTAAAACAATATTTTGGTAAGAAGGAAAAACAGATGAGGACTTCACAAGTTAGGAATAGAGAAAACGTAAGGAGTTAGAAAGGAGCAGAAAGATGAACGTGGGGGCAGGTATTCAAAAAGCAGCATGGAGCTTATGAAAGTTACCTGGAGGGTGGCATTTTAAAAGAGACACCAGAAAGAAAACAGCAGTGACAGCCATTTTAAGTGCTCATAGAGCAACTTCCCTTTTCAGAAGACTTCAGCTACACAATTACAAGCCCAGTACAGGTGCAGAACTTGTGGAGACATCGGTGTTTGTTTGATAGGAACAGAGGAAGGGGTGTTTTCTTGAATCCTCAGTATATAAGGTACATAAATGAATAAAGAGACAGTGTAAATGATTAGCCATATGTGTCACCCAACTCATCATCTCTCCGGGACTTGAGGTAGCTATTCTGAAAGAGCAGCAGTGGGGACAGTGAGAGAGGTGAACGCATGCAGGTAATCAGTATCTTTTTAACAGCAATGCTCCCAACAGCTTCCTGGGCTTCTTTATCAGCAAAATGAGTCTGTCACTGGCAGGGTAGCTTCAGAGTACTAACCCAAAGCTTAAGAACTACATATAGTAAGATTTGAAAAATAAAGCATAGAAAATTTTCCTACCCAGCCATACGCAGTGTGGCTCAAAAGGGTCTGTGTGCCCTGAAGACTTGATCTAAAGGTGCTGTGCAGCAGCAAGACCAGCTTCATTTTGGATTTCTCCTTCAGCTGTTTAGAACTCATCTTTAATATATCTGAAATGGTCGCTTCTCGTTTCACTGTATGCGAGTATTCCCCCAGGTCTAACTGCTTACTGTATATTCCCCTTCACAGTCAACACTGGTCCTTTAATAATGTGTAGCAAAAAGACAAATAGATTTTTCTTTTCTGAGGTGTGGCAATAAAGATAAATTGACATTTCCAGCAGCAGCTATTCCAGGCAGCTTCCTTCAGGGAGGCCTGGAGAAACTGTAATGGTAGTAGCAAATCTTGGCATTATTCACTCCAAAATGCTCACAGCATGATCAGCTGTTGATATTGAAGTACAATGTACAACTGAGTGTCCTTTCCCTCATGGTTGTTTTGTGACTCCCCCCCCAAAAAAATCAAGGATGACTAAAAGAAAGTGATTTGAAAGTTTACTTGAGGTTTTACAGCCTCATTAGTTTTCTGATTCTAAGGTACTTCGGTTGCTCTGCGTCATAGCGTAACTTCTCCAAGCAGTTGTGCATTTGCCTTCAGAAACAGTGAGGTACATAGGCAGATCACTGTAACAGAATGATTCATCATATCATTTTACATTTATTGTTGGTTTTACACATATTTTATCAACTTGGAGCCTTAGACAACAACATCTCTTGCAGCACTTATCAGATTCCAGACACTCAGCTTTATTAAAAGAAAAATTAGGAAAATAAGAAATATTTGCAGCATAGTTCTGTCATTTGATGCTTGTTAAGGAAGCCAATGACCACTGTAATTTTTGGGGCAGAGTACCAGTAAAACCCAACGGACCATGTGAAAAAATAATGCTGTTTCTATTGGAGATTGTTTGTTTGTTTGTTTTTCACAGCCTAGAACTTGTCTATATGGTGAAATTGTGAGCTGATGGGTGCATTTGCATTGCTTCAGCTATTCACATGCTCTGCCTGTGGGAGGCTTCCCCCACACAAGACAGGATGCTCCCCATGTCCCCACTCAGCTGCTGCTGCTCTTCTTCAACATCCTAGCCCATGACAGTGAAGCATCCTTTCCAAGTCAACCTGTCACAAACTGCAATAAACCATAACAGCAAAATGTCTTCCTTACCCCTGCTGGGTATTTCCAACCAGAATTTTATGTGGAAGGATGAAAAGACAGCTCCTGCGCTGGTTATTTGCTGACTTACCCAGTCTCCTGCTCTAGGTCTGAAAGCCAACCACTGGGTACCCCCACCTCCTCCAGTGCATCTCTCCAGCTCCTCACCAACAACCCAGGCAAGGCTACCCTGGTTGGGCAGGGCCGGAGAGCTGCAGTGCTACATTGCTTTCAGGTCTCTGTCTTCCATTAGAGCTTTCAAGGACCCCCCTGGAAGATTCATTGCTCTCTGGTGCCATGATCCTGCCTTTCACCCCAGGATCATGTATAACCTGTCGCATAAGCCTCCATCCCACTTCCCTCCCAGTCCTGTCACCACAGCATATGATGCTCTTTCTGGGTAATATGACTTTAGGTAGGTGAAAGGGAGATGTGAGGCTGGAAGAGGTTGGTGTGTATAATGTTAATATTGTTGGTAGTACTCAATGTGCAAAAGCACAGAAAATGTGAGCTTTGACAATGAAGAGTGAGAGCGATGTGTGCTGTAGCTTGTCTAAGGGAATGTGTCAAGAGCAATGAGTATCTCGTGTTCACTGACAGTCTTGCCGAGCAATGGTATTTTTACTTCTCTATTGATATGTTTTTAATAGCAGATAGAAGACTTTGTATCTCTACAGTCATGGTATTTCTAGTAAATGAGTTTTTTGTGAAGTTGTGCTTAGGGGCCACAATTAAAGCCGAAGTCTTGATCATGATAGACACATGTTATACTGCTGCCAGGCCTGAATAAATGCATTCAAACCCCTAGTCCTACAAACATTTATATTAATATCCTCTTGTCTAGTCCTACTTGTGTGAAAACATCCAATACATACATTTTACATCAGAGCTCATCAGTCCTTGTGCATGTCATGTCATGATGCCGTATTGGGTCTGGCTGGGAAGAAGTTAATTTTCTTTGTAGCAGCCCATATGGTGCTGTGTTTTGGATTTGTGACTAAACCAGTGTTGATATCTTGTCATGGTTTTAACCCAGACGACAGCCAAACACCACACAGCTGCTCGCTCACCCTCCCCTACCCAGGGAATGAGGAAAGAAAATTAGAAGGGTAAAAGTGAGAAAACTCATGAGGTAAGAGAAAAACAATTTAATAACTGAAATAAAATAAAATTACAATAATAATGATAATAAGGGTAATAATGGAATATCCAAATGTGCAATGCAGAGTGCAGTTGCTCACCACCTGCCGACTGATGCCCAGCCTGTTCCTGGCTAGCGATCCTGGAGGAGAAAAAATCCTGAAACTGCAATCCTGGAAGAGAGAGAGAGCTTTCCAGCCTACTCTCATTTATATATTGAGCATGACTTTGCATGATATGGAATATCCCACTGGCACATCCAAATGCCTGGCTATACTCCCTCCTAGCTGCACACCAGCAAAGCATGGAAAGTTGAAAAATCTCTGATTTCTTGGCAACAACTAAAAACACCAGTATATTATCAACATTTTTCTCATACCAAATACAAAACACAGCACTATTCTAGCTACTGAGAAGAAAGTTATCTCTATCCCAGCTGAAACCAGGACAACAGCACACCAACATTTTAGCTGTTGCTGATCAGTGTTTGCACAGTGTCAATACCTTCTCTATTTCTCACTCTGCCTCTGCCCTGGTGAGTAGGCTGGGGGAGGTCAAGAAGTTGGGAGGGGACACAGTCGAGACAGCTGAGCTCAGCTGACCAAATAAGGGATATTCCATACAATACAAAATCATACTCAGGAACAAAATTGGGGCAGAGGGAGAGAAAACCAGTTCTAGGAGACTGGCTGGGCATTGGTCTGCTTGTGGGAGATGGTGGGTGAATGCCTTTGCATTAATTGCTTGGAGTTCTTTTTTACCCCTTCTCTTCTTCCTCTTTCCTTCAATTATTAAACTACTTTTACCTCAAACCACAAATTTCCATGCTATTGCTCTTCCTATTCTCTCCCCAGTCCCACCAGGGGTGGAGGGAGCGTGCAAGTGGCTGTGTGGGGCTTAGCTGCTGTCTGGGCTCAGCACACCACAGATGGCATAGAAGAGTTTACAGCTGTCAGTCAACAATATGTTTCAAAAAAATGTTTTAAATATGAGCTTATTTGGCATAGAATGAATGGGATTGCTTAGGTGCTTAAAATTAAGCACAATATATGCTATTAAAAGCACATTTTAAAAATTAACCTAAATAGGGGCAGATTGAGCTACTCACTTAAAATGATAAGAATAGAGAATTGAATTGTGTGTGGCAGAAAATTTGGGGCAGATACTTGGCCTTCTCTGTATCTGTACAGTATTCAGACCATTTTAACAGTTGTCTATAACTAGCAGTTACTACAACAAAAACTCTGTTAGTGTTTTTGCTATGCCATGAATGAACATTAAAGGTGCCTGAGGGCTTCCAGACCTGCACGACTGCAGACACTGTACAAGGAGGTGACATTTGACTCTCATGAGTTGTTCCCCTGGAAACTTTTAACTTCAGATAACTCAGAAGGCAGAGCAACATGCTGGATAATGTACTTAATACTCATACTACACATTGGGTTAGTAATTACAGCCTCTGAAGAGACACTGGGATGTATCCAGTCTCAAGGTACTCTCTGTAACTTTTAGAAGCTGAACTGAATGCATAGAGAACTAGCCTGTTGCTGTGACCCCTTGAAATTCTGATTTATACAGTCTGTAACAATAAGCCTATGATATAAAGCCTTTTGGGGATGAAAAGTCTTGGGAGTGAAATATAGTTACCGCCTTGCCACATGAGAAGTGTGATGAAATTTGATGTTGGTCCTTGAAGACTTCATTATCTGCTCATCTCTATGTTCTCCTGTCTGTGCAGTTTGGTGGGAATGCCTGTGAAGCTCTTGCACAGCCAGGCGTAAGGAGAGTGACCTTTTTTGGCCATGTACAGGAATTTGATCAATATTACACACCACATAAAACAAAAGATAGCTTTGCCATTATAGAGGATCAGCACAGATTCAGCCACACTGGAGGGTTGTAGCCTTGTATTTTGGAATGACTGCAATCTCATATGAAAACAACCAGCTTTTGAGCAAATCCACAGAGACAGCGCTACTAAAAAAACTTCTGCCAATGGCTTGCAACTCTTTTCCTTCATGGTATTCAATTTGTGCATACATTGGCTTTCTCTTGGTAGGATATGTGCAAAATACAAGCCATCCCCCAAATCAGATATTCTTCACATCCTAGTACTTCTAACCTGCCTGTACCAGTCTCTATTGAGATCTAGCAAGGAGATATAGCACATGCACAAGCCTACATCTCTTTCATTGACAATAAATGAATGAACTGCTATCAGTCTGCCTTCTGCCTTCTTCAGGCTACCTAACTAGGAGGCTGCCTAATCTGACAGCCAGAAGGGTTGGTAAGTGAGTGGTGTTGCAATTGATTTGAATAAAAGCTTTTGATATATTAAACTGTACTGTCTTTCTATCAGATGACAAAGCATGTTGGTCAAATTGTGCTTCCTTCCTCCCTCCTTGTTGCCAACATCCTCTCTTGCCAAATCACTCTGACCCACATTCTGAATCTCTGACTACACTTGAAGGATCAGTGTGCGGTCATTCCGTGTCTGTTTTGACAGGTGGCTTTGCCAAACGCTTGTTCTCCAGCGAAGGCTTTCATTCATGCTGACAGTGTTGCTCTCCCTTCTGCCATCTCATCACATCTGTCAGTAGCTCAGCCTGGGGCAGAGCTTCTTCTGAAGGTGGGGAGGATTTTCCTGGCTTGAGTGGTGTTTACCTTCCACGTTTCTAAATAGAGCATTTTCTCCTCTCCCAAAACCTCTGCTGAGAATGCTCTCAATGCCTGTACTTGTTGCAAGAGGTTTCAACTTAGCTGAGACTCCTAGGAAGAATTAGACACCCTCCTCTCACCGGTGCTGCTGGTACAACTGCAAATTCATTTGTTACACTTCATCTGGACTACAGAGATATAAATTAGTCCAACCTTGCATATAAAGCTACTAAATACTTTTTGTAACTAAGCAGTCAGAACAATATTGCAACGTAATTTTCCACAATCAGATGTGTCAAATGCACCAAGGTTGTGGTGGCTACTTTCTAGAGGCGGTCGGGCAAGAGCAGCATCTTCCTATTACAGCTGATAAATGGCTACATGATTTGGCACCAGATTATTCAAGCAGACAAATTAACTTCAAATATTAATACATTCAGCAGCACCAGTCAGACAAATTGCTTGTTCTACAAATGCCAGAGTGGTCATGGGGGGATTTTCAGGAAACTGAACCTTCTAAGCAGTGCTTGGCCAAGCCAGCCAGCCCCATCAATCAGCTAAGGAAGATGGCAGCAGTTAAACAGATTTTCATTTCTCACTGGAAAGAGGGGAAAAGAAAAAAGACTTGATCAACTTTGCCAATGTCTACCAGAATTGTCAGAAAGCTGTATTTCAAATGAGACACATGCACCAAAGCTATGACTTGGTCATTAAATCATGAGCACCTGACCAAGGACCCTGCAAGGAGTCTGCCTACTGCAAGACTGTTTTCCTATGGAGACAGAGATGGCCACAGGGTTAGTCACTGATGTAGACGGCATTACAGGTAACAAGGGCCACCTCTCCTGTTACTTATTTTACACCTAAACCCTCTTAGGAAGGACGATTCTGCTCATTAAAGTAACTTGCTATATGATAATGTAACTTAAACAATTGTAGAAATGAGAAATGGAGTTTTATATATATATAATAGTAGCAGGAGAATTTAAATTTGAAATGTTCTTATCAGTTAATGAGAATGAAAAAACCCTGGATCACTTCAACTCTTTCCAGTTTTCAAGCTTTTGCACATTTATGTATTTTTGAACAGCAATTTTCTCTTAAAACTGATGGTAACTGAGTTGAATATGGACTTGGAAACCAGTCTATTGGTGTAGTATGACACTAGATCAAATAAAATAAAAGAAAGAAAGACATTACCACATATGACATGATACTGGTTGTGTGGAGTAATTATTGTCTCTTTGTACTCACTTAATTGTCTGGTTGTAGAGTTTCAAAAAGCACTTCTAGTAAGGGAATATTTGAAGAAAACCTTTAGGGGTAAAAACAGAAGCCAAGCTAACTGTTGCAACACAACCAAGATAAGATTACAAATATAAATTCTGTGTTCAACAGGCGGAAAATGTGTTTATAATTTTATCATTGTACTCAAGGCTTCCTTATAATTTATGTCTTCATTAAGTACAAATACATTTTCTATACAACATATGGCACTGAATTGAGCCAATCAGGAGTCGCTGTATGTGCTCTGAGCACTAAAGCAATTTCATAAATTACATAATATATTTTGTCAGTAAATGTATGGATGGGAAAGTCATTAACCTCACAAATCACACCTTATTGCTGTATATGTTAGCATATTTTTTATTATAACGCACAGGTGTGAAGCTCTAACTACACTTCACATAGTGATGAGGTTTGTGCATCCAGCTTACTTGATTTGGCTTCCAGAAGACATTTAACGGTACCAGCCCACAGAGATGGGTTTGTTCCACCAGTGAACATAGAATTAGTTGCACTGCTGTTCCAGGCCCAGTGGTGAGCTGAAGCAGGCTACATTCTGCAAACCATGTGGTGCTTTCACATTACTGACTGAGAGGGGCTTGGCAGTGCCAGCACATTCACGGCACAAATATGCTTACAGACCTTGACCCGCCCATGTCCATTCCTGTGCAGAATAAACATGGCTAAGTCCTTTGGGATGAGAGATGTGTAACTACTCCAGACTTGGTCATTACACTTTAATTTAGATGTGAACAGCAATAACATTGTCTTAATTTAAACAAAAGATTTTTATATCCCTAACAGCAGGGATACAGTGTAGAAGATCTTTTATCACTATCACATAGGCAATGTGCATGTTTAACTTGATTAAGAGATTGTCTTCCCTCAGAAGAGACCACGACAAGAAAAAAACTAAGTGAATTGTCCTGATTGCTTGAGATCAAAGAGTAGTTCTGGTACCTCGAGTAAGCACGTGCATCTCTGAGCTCCTTTGCTCTTCCCTTGATGAGCCCAGGATTCCACTGGGAGAAGGCTGCTCAGAAGGACACACGGAGGCAAACCAGTGCGAAGAGCAACTGGCAAACACCTCCAGCCTTGCTGAAGTTTGTGACTGGAGTATTAGGAACCGTAGGCTTTTTAGGATATTCTTCCACACAGATCTGGCTGGTGTGTTAGATTATTAGAGGACAGACCTTGCATCAGCCAGCACTGCACTGTAGGCGCAGACATGGCATAGACAGGACATGGCGTGCTATTTTGCAGGCATCTCCTCCGAGCTCCACGGCTGCAGCCCTGGCATAGTCCTTTGCCACAACAGTGGTGTTCTAAAATGGGCAGCAAAAAGGTCAAGAGAAGCTGTAGGTCCTCAGAAGGCTGTTAGTAATTAATGGTAGGAGGCTCCCAGCAGCCAGGCCAGCACATGAAGCCCACCTTCTGCCTGCTGACCCTGGGCTGTGCTTCTGGCCCGAGGAAAGCAGACAGCAGAGAGGGAAAGCTGAGTTGCGCTGCATGTGGTGGGTGGACTTTGTTTTCCCTTTGCAGGGTTCATGCCATTCACTGCTGTTCTTCTTGGCTCCTTCCCAACTGATTTTCCCAGCAGCAATGCAGATGTTTTACAGAAAGAAGGAGTAGCATCCAAATTAAACTCTCCCTGCAAGGTACCACAAATCACCCTCATCTTCTTGTTTACGTTAGACTGTAGGGTGCTACCATTTTTGAGTTAAGTTCTTTATATGCAATTCTTTTACCCTAAGCTCATCCACATAAATCTGTATCTGTTTTGATATGGATTTTTTGCTTAGGGAAAAGGGCAATTGCCTATGGGTAGTTTCTCTTGTTTGTATTACTTGCTGCCTAGACAACTCTGCATAGATTTATTCAAAAACCAAATTGTTGTGATTTCAAATATTTCTTCAAAAGGAAATTAGTTTTTCTCTATAGTGTTTCCACTCCACATCCACCACCCTAAACTATTGTAGCTCATGAACAAGTTTTCATTTCCCATTTGGAAGGAAAACCCACCACCACCACCACTCTCCAAACAATGAGAAGGGTTCAGCATTTGGTCTGAAAGGAAAGGCAGGGACAGAAAACCCACTGAAAATTTTCATAGGAAAAGACATTGCAGACACACCATTTTATCTGCAATTACTAGACCTAGGACAAGCTCACATTTCTGATTTTTCTTCTAGGAAGCTTGTGCTAAACAGCAGCACCCTCTTGCTCTTGTATATAAAACCCAGTCTCATCAATGTTTTTCCAACAGATATTCACTGTATTAATGAGTTTTCAAGAGATATCAGCCTCCAAAGCCCAGCTTTCATCAGTGAAATGCATTTACAGAAATAGCCTCTTCTCCGATTCCTGTCTCAGAGGTTAAGTAGCTTTGAGCCTTGAGCTGAGGGAAAGGAAGAGGGAAGTCAAAACTACCCAACTTCATAAGGACGCTTTTCCTCCCTGTATGGCAGAGTGTTTGTAGTTGATGCCAGCCTATTCAGCTGGAACAGCATCACTAATGTGAGCATCATGTAAGAACTTCTCAGAGTATCTGACACCAGCAAAGCAGCCTGCTCTTCAGTCCCACCCCACTGTCCAAAGATGCCTGCATTGCCAAGGGCTTCAGTTCCTGCCTTGGGGACACAAACAGCAGGACCTCACCAGTCACACAGCATAAAGCAGCTGCAGTGGGTACGTGGTGCACAACACAGCACTGCCACACACGCGTCCTGGGGTTAATAACTTCACTAATGGTGAATCCTTCTGGAGAGCTTCTGGTGCTGGCACCCACTGTCCAGTGTAATCCGTGCTTCATCCTGTTCTGCAGGGCAAGAGGAAAAGATTCCTCTCTTGCATGCAGCTGTGCAGGAAATAATTCTGCCTGTCTGAAGGATGGCTCTGAATTATAAATGGTATAAGCCAGGAATTTTGGCAAATTAAAAAGTTTAATTTATGATGCTGCATAATTCTAGATGCTTAGCAGGTGTGACATTACTTGCTTATTTGAAAGCCAAAAGAGGTAAATTAGATGAAAATATGTTTTGTAGGAAGCTGTTAATCAGAAAGGACCACTGGCTCCTTCAAACCCCAAGTGTTTTTACCCAGTGGACTGTGCCACCAGCAGAGACCTCCCAACCCCACAGGTTCACAGCTGCCCACACGAGGGCTGTTCGCCTTGTTGGGTTTTGGCAGCAGCTGACAGATCTTTAACAAGGCAGCTTTCCCTCAGAAGGGCTCAGCTCCTACCACCTTTTCCCCCAGCATAAGAGCTGATCACTGATTCTCAGCAGGGACTGGCACAGCTCCTTGGCTTATTCAGTATCCTACAAATAGCTGCTGAGCAAAGCAATTCCGGAGAAAGAGAGAGAATAACAGTCTGGAGCCATTCCTGCCCAGTGTCATAGCAAAGTTCCTCAGCCAGGAGATTTCTTTTGTATCCAAAAAGAATAACATTAATCTCTATAACAGAAGAAAATAAGTCTTTCTGTGTGGCAAGGTTTTGCTATCACTCACAGTTGCTACTATACTTGCTCAAAAAATATAAAAACACCTGAAAAAAATTAGGTGCAGAAGGTCCAAGACCTTCAGAATAAAAATTGCTACAATGCGTATAAAAGAATAAAAGGCACTTTCAAGGTCTACAAGTGGCTTTAGTCGACGACATTTGAGATTAAGTGCTAATATTATGGAGGAAGGAGGAAATTAAGTGTTTACATGAAGTCAGAAAAAAATGGTGTTGGCAGTCAGCATAAGGCATCAGGGGCTCAGGAGTCTGTCCTGGGCTATGCCACAGACCCATGCTGATCCTTTAGCTTGGTTTCTCATTTCTCCTACACCTCTCATTTCTCCAGGTGTAGGACACAAAGAATAAAAAGATCATACCTACCCTATTATTTAGTAATTCCTTGGAAGCTGGTAGTACAGACGCCATCTGCACAGCCATGAGATCTCTTTAATTCAGCAGCAGTGAATAAAGGAGAAGGCAAAGCGAAGAGGTATTTTATGTGGTGTGGCATAGAAAATGTTCCTCACTCCCTTCCCCTGGCACTGAGCAGGACAGGGCACTGCCACCCTGAGGATGTGGGTCACCTGTCTGCTTATTTTACAGAAGTAATCTTCAAAACGTGCAGCTTACCTGAGAGGTGGGAAGAAGACGCTGTTTATTATTGTAGAGACAAAGAAATATGAGTAAAAATCAGTATGGCAAAGCTGTATTTGAAGCCTAGTTTCATCAGCACTCTGCAGACAGGACCTTCCTGTGACATGATATGAAACATTCCTTAAAATACCCTTTTTTGGTGCTATGTGAGTCAGACTGCTAATTTTTCTTCCCTTCAGTTCCCATCTCTGCAGGTCTCTGCTGGCTTCTCAGCCTTCCAAGCAGAGCATGGCTGTCAAATAAAGCAAGCTGTGAGAGAGAACCAAAACCTACAGCCTGGAGGGTCCTGGGTTAGATGAGAAGAGGAGTTGCACTGGCAGTCAGGGGGTCAAGAGGTCTCCTCTCATTCTCTGCACCAAGATCTGTGCCAGCCTCGCCATGCCACTCCTTCCAGGCACACGTTTCAGCCCTGTTGTGCTTCCTTCCCCTGCTCCCAGTGTATTAGGTTTGGGTTGGGTTTTTATGGGATGTACAGGGTGGAGAGGTTGCGGCTGAGTGAATGTGAGGCTGAGGGGAAATTAATCTTCCTACTAATTCCTGCTCATATTTCTAACTCAGTTGAATCTCCTAATTTACTGTTACCTCCATCTCTCATTAACAGCTCCTTAACAGGGCAAGAAATACCAGTGAAATGAATACTGGATTTTGGAGAGCCCAGAGCAAATACTTCCCTCTGGTTTGTCATTTATTTTTTGAACTTTCTTTCACTCCCTTCAGTCTTTGATTCAATCCTCAGCTCTCAAGACAGTTTCTTTGCAGTTCTGATGGCTACTCATTTTTCACACCAGATTTTGTGACACACTATATCAAATACCTTACCGAAAGCTCAGAATTGCTTAATCGATTTCATTCCATCATCCATTAATTTAGTAATTCTATAAAAAACAGTCTAGCTTGGGTGGTACAATTTGTTCTTTGTAAACCTGCATGGATTTTTTTCTGGGAGTTTTCTATCTTGCAGAGATGTATGGAGCTCTTTTCCCCTTAGTATTCCAATACTGAACAACAGATGAGTATTAGACTCACCAGAAGGCATGCTCTGAGAGCCATGGCAGGTAGGAAGAGGTTGTAGGATTCTTCCAGTCATTTTACTGCAGTAAGATGGGAATCAGTAAACTACATTTCAAGATAAGTGACATCCTATAGCACATGGAGAATCTGGTTGTTTCAGTCCTATCATTGCAATAATTCTGATTTCTGCTTTCTCTCCCAAAGGTTTTATATCTAAGTCCCATTGAATGTTTCCGCCATCTCCTGAAATCCCAGAATCCACTTTACAATCCACTACACAGCCTTTGCTTTTAATCCCATAGGCTAATATCCAATGTTCCCAAACAGCAAAGACTTTTAGTATCTTGATCAAACTACCAGCAGACAGCAGTTTTTAAGATAAATATTTTTAAGAGGATGTATTTCTTGTTTTCTTCCACTGAGAACTGAAGTGTACCAGGACAGGATGAATACGGTAAACTTGCAAACTAATATGTTTTCTCTTATCAAACTAATATGATATTCTTACACATGTTGGTTAAGCAACATCTTCAGCTTTATCTTCTAGGTGAGTAAAGCACTGTAAAACCTGATGGTGCTACTAAACAATGAACTGTTCACAGGCTGTCATTTTCAGTTCATCAGACAGGAAACTTTTCTGTTCCTGGGCCCTTCATCTCTCAGCCAACGCATTAAGCAGCTGGGGTTTCACATTCAAGCTTTAACTGGTGTTCTCCTGTTGTGATTGCATGTACTGTCAGCCAGTGCTAACCACTGCGCAACTTAACCTGTGGTGGATGGTTGCTGAGCATGGACAATGATTGATTTTCTTTCAGGACCCCACAGAGAAGCCACAGTGGGATTAATAATTTTCAAGCCTAGTTATTCAAGTGGTTGGAAATGCAGTTGCTGAAGGATGAGAGTTGTGGTTTACATTGGCATTAAAGAACAGGGGGTCCTATACCTTCTTTGGAGTCACTACCTTTGGGTTATTTTTCAGTAGACTGTTTGAGGTGTAGATAAGTAACTCACTCTTAGAGAGAGATTCCTACAACTCTTCCTGATCTTGCATACATTCAGAAGCAGGTGCCACATGGCAGTGTGGACTTACCAGTTCAAATCAGTTTTGGCTTGGGGACTCTCAGGAGTTTTACTGGTCTTATTTCCCTTCTCCATTATATTTTTCACTGAATGTTTCCATAGCCTAATTGCCATATGGTTTTCATTAGCTATGTTTTTGCTTTACACAAGCCATCTTAAGTCTCTGTCAATGTGGATAATCAAGAGCTGATTGCATGATGCTGGGGGACAGAAAAGGTTGAAAACTCTGTCTGTAACACATATCTTATCCCTTCCTTTTCATTTACTGTTTTCTGGTTCTAGTCCAGAAGTTTTTTCCTAGATGTCATTGGGAACCGGTCAGCCCAAGAGCACCTCAGGCAGAGCAGCTAGAGCCTGGCAGAGCTTGGGGAGCAGGGAGAAGGTAGAGTTGAAAGAGGGAAGGAGGAGGAGAAGCAGATACATGTATTTCTCAACTTTTATAATAACTGAAAGAAGTTGGGCAAAAGAGTAGAAACTTCACTTGAAAACCTCTGTTAACATTTTTTGGTTTGTTTTGTTTTTTTCCAAAGGAAATTTTCCTCTACATCTTATTACTACAAGACCAGAGATGGTTCATATGTACTGCAGAGTCTGTGGTCACAAATCACATTCACACTGAACAACCATTTTGATTACTATATGCTGTCTCCTTGTCATACAGAGACACTATCAACACCTGCATGCAGACCATGGACATCAGCCCAGCAGGAATTCCAGAGATGTTAACAAATCTCATTTAACCTCCCCAGTCTCAGTAGGAAGCTGTGATTTTCAGTGTACATAACAA
This sequence comes from Antrostomus carolinensis, assembly GCF_000700745.2. Classification (NCBI taxonomy): domain Eukaryota; kingdom Metazoa; phylum Chordata; class Aves; order Caprimulgiformes; family Caprimulgidae; genus Antrostomus; species Antrostomus carolinensis. Next base: position 54,787 of record NW_010333743.1, read on the forward strand.
AATGGCCTATACACGCTATTTCTGAAATCTGAGGATGGTGAGACCACAGAACTGGCTGATGCCTGGCCTTATGTTTGCTATGACTTTCTGTAAAAGATCCCCATTGGGAAAGAGATTGAGAGCCCTCTTCCTGGGAGCAAACTATCACAAAAACCACACTCACTTCTTCCTGCCAGCCAGCTTCTCAAAACTTGCTTTCTGAAGCTCCTGAAAAGCCCTGCTCTGCTTAATTGCACAGCCCAACACACACCATGACAGGCACTATCTATCATTTATCTGTCTGCTTCCCCTGCAACACCCTGGCTAGGTTAAAGTATGTCAGAAGGGCAACAGAAGCATCCTCCTGAGCTTTGTGTGGGTCCCCACACGGACAAAGAACATTTCCAGGCCAGGCTGAACTTATTTTACTATTGCCTCTGGCCCCTCTTTCCCAGGCTGTGGCCTCCGCTGGGCTTTGCACACAAAGACAGAGATTTTCTCAGGAAGGTGCAGACAGCAATGCCTGGATTTTTCCCTTTTTACATAGGAATGGCTCAGGGCTTGAAATGATTAAAGGTGACCAGTAAAGCACTTACCACAAGCTTGCCAACTGGATCGCATCTGATTTTCATCGAGAAAAACAAAATAAGCCACCATTTTGATGACTTAGAATGAGGTGCTGATTCATATTTATTTCAGTAGAAAATTTAAGCCTTTACAAAGAGGATAAAGTTCCACTGAGACTGAGTGACAGATCCTAACATAAGAAGCTTTAGTATTTTATTCATTTATAAGAGACTATTTGTAGTCACTGTAATGCGTGACAACTCCAAATAACCATCTTGTTTTTAATGTGCTTTTATTGAAATAGAATAAATATGTTAACAGAAGCCTGTGTTCAGAAATCCAGTATTTGCAACATATTCTATGCAAATAGCTATCTTTCAAGGTTATTGTCTGGTCTTCAAAGGTGGGGAGAGAGCTCTTACTGTCTTGCTAGAGTGAAACACTGAACCTGCAAGCAGCATAAAAAGCAGGGTTAAGTCCTGATTTCACCTTGGTGTAGCTGATACAATGCATTGACCTCGGTGCTGACAGCCTAACGCAGGTTTAACTAGATCTGCTGGCGTTAAAAAGTGTTTCCCTCACAGCCATACTAACATTACCCCTCTCCAAGCTTGCACCGTGTCTCCTGCTCCAGCTTTGCTCTACATTTTCTCCTGCTTTTCTGGCAGCTGTGCTGTAGTTTATGACTGAGTAAATACAAGGGACAAGTATGAAAGGCTAAAATCTTTCATCCAGCTCTTCAGAGGTGAAGAGCTAATGTACTAACCAACATCGCCATGTAGTAGAGGCATCTTGAGAAAAATGAACAGAAAAGAGGAGGAAGCTAACATATTGAAGAATGACCCATAACTTCAAAAGAGCATTAATCTCCCTACAGATAAATGTACTGAGATTAGAGAACATTGAGGATGTTTAATGATTCAGTGGGAGAGACTTTTAAAGGTAAAAATAGGAGTAATTGCCTTCCTGACATTCATATTTATTATTATTGTTGTTGTCATTATTATTATTGAGTATTTGTGTTTCAAAATTTTCTCTGCAGTACCTTAAGGGTATGATGACAGAGACTACAGGAAAGCTTAAAATAGATATTTTAACTATAAAGATGTAAAAAAAAAAAATAGAAGCTGATTGTAGAAAAAAAGCCACTTCTTTATAGAATCATAGAGTCATAGAACAGTTTGGGTTGGAAGGGACCTTTAAAGGTCATCTAGTCCAACCCTCCTGCAGTGAGCAGGGACATCTGCAACTAGATCAGGTTGCTCAGAGCCCTGTCCAACCTGACTTCAAATGTTTCGAGGGATGAGGCTTCTGCCACCTCTCTGGGCAACCTGTTCAGATGCTGAGTTAGATGTCCAAACTAAATGTCTTCAAAAATTGACCAGAGGATGATATTTTTGGTTTGTGGCAGCTCTTCAGGTTGTGACATTTATTGTTGCTGCTGTGTTTTTTACTCTGTATTAGAATAAAAACAACCCTTTCAGTTGTTTGCACAAAACAGAGCTGTGCCAAAATGCCAGGTTTCAGTTTTCAGATCTCAGGGCTGCCCCAGGACCTAGGCTCTCTCCCTTGCTTTTCAAGCCTTTAGAAAAAGCCTTGCTGAAATGGATACCTTCCTGTAAAACATCTGACCGGTGAAGTAGCTTATTTCCCATATAATAAATGAATAGCACGTACTAACCAGCTCTAATGGGCAGGGTACAGGTGAGTGGCTTGAAATTGATGTAAGAATAGGAACAAATGGAATGGACTGAGGGATAGGAAAAATGCCCATTTACAGTGCATTTCTTGTCACAAGAATAGAGATGGATTTCTCTAAGCACAGTGATATCCCCTCTTGCCCCAATGGTAGCATTTTTGAAGGAAGTGCTGCCACACAGTCTCTGATTCAATGGGAACAGAATTAAAATGACACCAAGCATATTTAAAATTCGCATCCCATATATTTTTTCTTTGCATATTTACACTCTTGATTGGCATTAGCATGCAGTTTTGTACCAGATGAAAGCATAGACTAAGTTCATCAGAGATAACAAGTAATTCTGAGTAATGACTAAATGGCATTCCCAGGTATCTTTTAAAAAAGGAAATGAATAGTTGTGGTTGTAATTATCAACTTGGGTTCCATATACAAAGCTAGCATTTATGAATATCCAACTAGGTTCTATTTGACTATGTTAGGTATGTGTCAGTTTCCTTTCCTAATGCAAAAAAAAAAAAAAAAAAAAAAAAAAAGTCATTATCACTAGAACTGTTTGTTAAAACTGAAAGGAGATAAATCATTAATAGAGATGTCATTTATTCATTACAGTTAAAATACATATATCCGCTTGTCACTTTGATGAACCTAGTTTCTTGTCTCATTTCAGCTTATTTACATCACAGATGAATAGAGCTTCCTTACTGCATTCCTGTTGGAGTTTAAAGCCTTTACAATGGTTTATTGATGAACTAGTATTTTGAAAATCAAGACTGATGAGGCTTAAGATTGTAGTGACAATTACATGGTGTTTTGTTGCAAAGCTAACAATTTGCATGGGATTGATGATAGCTTGATATTAAGCAAATAAAGTATTATTGTTGTAATTTAGTACAGAATTTTGTAGAAAACTGCCTTGGACCAATGCACAGATATCTACTACACTGTTATGGTATCTCTTTCATGCAAGCATTTAATCACTTAAACACCATTCAACTTCAGGTTTGCAACTGCACGATGCAAATACAGAACTGCTGAGTCCTGTATGCACTGAGGCATGTAACTTCTTCCAGGGGATTAGTTCTGCTGCAGATTATTTATCTGTATGAAGGAAATCATGCATTTCCACTACGCTTACAGGACTGACCTTGGAAGACTTGGTATGAGTGTATGTGGTAGAATACCAGCCTGAAAGATATTGTTGCTAGATTAAGAGATTTTTCTTTTTTTTTAACCTATTTATTCCTGCCTCTACTAATTGCTACATCCTCACTAGAAAATACCTCAAGACATTAACTGTACTGAATATATTTTGATAGAACACTGATTTTAAAAGAACATCTGAAAATCTTGGCACAAAAACAGAGAACCAGACCAGATGCTCCTCCTGATATACCCAGTACCAGGTGAATGTCTTTAAGACATTCAAGGTAGGTCTAAAATATTGCATATGTCTGTCCTTATATCTACTGATGGGAAAACAAGTGTCTTCAATGCACAAAATATTGTGTGGCAAAGCATGATAAAGTCTGGGAATTTTGAACCTCAGCTCTTACACCTACCCATGAGGTATTTATGGTATACAGCTGAAAACTTTTGTTCTTTCTTAGGAGATGCACTTTGGGATTTGGTGTCACAGCCACTTGGCTTTGGGTACATATTCTTCAAAGTGATATTGGCAGTCTCAGTCAGAGCTAATCTTTTATTTCTCTGAGCTGGATGAGTGTAAGAGAACCAGGAGGGCACTGCCCACTCCCGTGCTGCTCACTTGAGAGCAGCCTGATGCTGACAGACATCTTCTTGGAATGTGCAATGGCTTCTTGATGGCTTGAAGGCAGCCTGACCTTCAGTATTTCAAGTCCTCACTGAAAATTAGCAGTCCTGATGTCTGATCAGACTCAATTGTGTGAGGACATACAGGTGCCCTTGGTTCCAATACTGGTCCAGCTGCACAAGCCCTGGGAAGTCAAATCGTCCATTCTGTATATCCCTTAAGCAAAGGGATCAACATTTCCTTTGAATTACACTTTCAGCTAAAATTGGGCATGTGCCGCTGGCACTCCTCAGCTTTAATAATGAAAAAAGAAAGGTCTCTGGTGCCCTGTCAGCTGTCTAGGAATGTAAACTCCCCTCGTGGAAGGGGGAAAAAACGTTGCCTCTTCTAATACTGATTAGCAGTGTGACATCTTCCCAGAGACTGACAGTTCTAAGAAAATATGACACACTTTGACAAACCACATGCACCTACATAACCTAGTATCTCATTGTGGGCATGTATAGATTAATGATACAGTCCTCACAAGATGAAATACATTGGCTGATGCTTTAATACTCAAGAAGATTATTCACTGCTGACTAAGTCAATAGATTTTTTTTTTTTTTAAGAAGTGAGTATTTTTCTCAAACAGGTATCTGCCCCTCCCACCCCCACATTGCCTCTGAAAGCGGTAAGGGCATCTCCATAATTTTCCTTCCTGTTGTTCCCTATTGTGGCTTTACTTGTTGCGTCCACATTGATGCAATTTCTGTGTTCTGTACGAGCTACTGTTTTGTGCTTCATCACTTAAGACTTTCAAGTATCACTACTTGAGTCACAGACTGTAAATTTCACAATATAGTAGTGATACATTTGGACATCACAGATGAAATGTATTGTGTTTTATTTTCATTTATACTGAATTCACTCAAGTTAACTTTTGAGCATACACAGAATATACTGTTACACTTCTATTTACAAGGCATTGCTATTGTTTTCATTATTAATATTCTGTTATTTAATCATAAAACAATTTTTAAAAGACATTTTTCCTCCATTTAAATCTGCAAAGATTTGTGAATTTTAACCTAGAACAAGACCACAAGATTTCTACTGTGCTGTATCTTTTTCCAGTTGTCTCCATGATACACCAACTGTAACGATAACTGGTGCAGTGCATCCCAAAGCACCATTTGCCACAGAGCAACACAGCAGATTGCATGTTCCAACTGGCCAAGCCACTTTGGTCACTTTAAGTTTCAATAGCATATTGTTGAACAGAAATAAATGGAACAACTTATGTAACATTTATCATGTTCTTTAACCTTATCTTTTATATATTCAAAAATCCATTGTTCTTGTAAATATATAGCAGTAGACAAAAAAGACCATATTAGGATTTACCAAGAATAAACACGGGAGTGGGCTGTAATATTGCAAAGGCACTGCCCAGTGCAACAAGTCTGCTCCAGATCACAAGATGCTGCTGCAGCCACTGTGCTTCCTCCTGTTCCCACTGAAGCAACAGCAGGGCGTGAAGCCCTTGTGCAACCCTGTGCTACACACTGGGTTGCAAACCTAGCTGGTTGCAAAGTGCTCTGATGGGTTTTCTGCAGAAGCTAATGTACATTTTCTTTTGTCTTATCCCCATTAGAGACACCAATTTCTTGTTTATATTCACACTCTGACAGCATGCTTCCTGGCATTGCTGGGAGGGCTGGCATTGCTGGACCAGCAGTGTTTTCATCACTGTACCACCTAGTTCAGTTCTGAGCCAGGTAAAGGAGGACATGGTCCTTCGCAACCTGTTGTAGGTAGCCCTGCTTGAGCAGTGGGGTTGGGTCCTTTCTAACCTCAACCATTCTGTGATTCTGTAACAATGGATGTAATCTGCCTGGTCCATCCCACGCATCTAGGCATCCTTTTTTGTTCCAGTACCACCTAAAATGGGCCATTTTCATCAGATTAAATTTTGCAACAGATTGTAACTAGAGGTTACCCTTCCAATGAAGAAAATGATCAGGGTGTTTTAAGAGTACTAGGAAAAAAAAAGGGAAAGAATCAGCCATGACTTTCAGTTTAATTCAACCATTTCAGTGTCTAATACATCCTCCCACTTGGTGTCAGTCAACAGACTAGCCCATGATTTCACATGGACAACCAAACGATGGTCACCTTACAACAAATTAGAACTCCACTAGCTTTGTCTGTAACCTTAGCTCACCACTGTGAAAGATGATTCACCTGAAGGGCAGTAACAAAAGAAGCCAGCTCAGCAACAAGAGCCCTTTATGAGAAACCAGGACAGGGTTAGGGCTGAGGAACTGCAAGGCAGAACTTCTATCACAGTAGTTTTGCTGGACTGCTCCACAGGGAGCTGTAGCGAGGACTAGGGAGTCTCAGAGAATAGGATCTTTAAGTTTATAAATACTTTCTCTGAACCAAAGTCCCCATTCAGAACACCACTAAACTTTAGGGAAGTCTAGATCCCATTTTATGCAGCTTAGGACCATTTCTTATTAGAGCTGGGAAGACTAGATATAAATCTCTGTCCAAAACAGTAATCCTCTTATATTTCATTACTGCCACCACAAGCCTCTGTGAAGTGGTCTCTATCAGAACCATAATAACAATGGGTTGTGGCTAAGCTCTCTATCCCGAGTTCAGTCACGGCAAACCCTCTAACACATTAAATCTGTGCCTGCCTTTGATTTATTAGTACTCCCTAAGCCGTTCCACAGTCAGTTTCTGGGTCTGAGGCAGCAGCTAGCAGCTGAGGGGGAAGAAAAAAGAGATTCTAGCATCAGCTCTCTGCTATGCCTGACTATGGGAGCATTTCATTTCAGGACATGTTTTCTTAAAAAGATGCTGAAGATAGCTGAAACTAATCTACTATTTTGCCTCGCTATGAACTGGATAGTGTATACTCTTAGCTGAGAGCCAGTAACTGACTGCAAGGGCTCTTCCACTCCATCTGGGAGAACATTCAAACAGGTGAATTTAAACTAATCTGTTTGGTTTTTGTCCTTGCACGGAACAGAAGTGCTCCTGCGGGCCATTACTGAAGTGCAGGTAGCAGCCGTGACTGACAGATGAGGAGCAGCTAAGGACAGTTTCTGACTTTCTCCCCTCAGTTCCATGTATCCTGGTCTGCTCAGCAAGAATGGGGGACTCAGGCTGATCCTGTTTCTTCCACTGCACTGTTAATTTTGCACTTAAGCTCCAAGGAGGGTTTGACTGGACTAGACTAGGTAGTTAGACTAGTTTTTTGCCTTTTGGGTGTCCAGGGCATGAATTGTCCTGGGCTGAGACTGTGTAGACCTACCCAATGCCTCCTCAAAAATGGATGCTGCCTTTAAAAGAACTTGAATTTTCTGTTTTCCTACAGGCAGGGAAACTCTGCTTTTTGACAATAGCCTGTGAGATGAAGGACAAAAAAGTTTGGTGCTCCATCTCTAGCAAAGTCAATGCACACTTTCTGGGAGATGGCCTTTCCTAGTAGTCACTTCCGTGTGTATTTTCCACACACATATTTTCTCCCCACACTTTTGCACACATGCAAATCTTTGTTTCCAACAAGCAAACCTGTACACTGGTCAAGTAATAGCTATGTACATAATTTTTGTAAATAAATGGAAGTTCAGAACATGCTTCTCTTCCATTCAGGACAGTATGGAACAAAAAAGTACAAAATAAGAACAAATGCTTCACTTTTTTCACTCAAAGATGGCTATAAGTTATTTTTAAATTATTCCTCAGCTAAATATGCCATTGAGTTTTTGCACTGCCGCACTCATCATCCACATAACAAATACACTGTTAACTCGTCACAGGTGAGCATGGCTATTTACTGTTGCATCTTTAAGTGAGTGCTGTTATACCCTACTTGCCTTCTGTAAGCAAATAACAACAGGAAAAAAAAAAACCAAAACGTGATTCATTTGGTATTGTCAAGGTGGCTAAACTGTTTCTCCTCAGCTTCAACAGCACTACGCACAGGTCTGTGCCAGTGAACTTGATCCCAGACAGAGCTCAACAACTATTTTTAGAACCAGCTCTGGATTTTTTTACTATTTTTGTTGTTAGAGAGCCATCTTGTGGTGCATCTTATTAACAATAAATAATAATTTTAAAAGTCTATTACAGTTTAGAAATTGTGGTCCACAAAGACTGGTGTTTTTGCATCTCCCATGTATCTGCTCTTCTCAGAGCTGCTTTTGAAATGGAAATAACCTCATCTCAAATAGCACTTCTGAGTTATAGCAATACTTGTTAGGTACTGGGGAAGAGGACATATTTCTCTTTGCTTTTTAAAAAAAATGAATTGAAAGAGTTTGGAGTGCAAACAAATAGCTACAATTTACTGCATAGTTACCCCTTCCCTAACAACTGATGTATTGATCAAGGCAGGAGGCAGGCAGTCTAGCTTTATTAATGTGATATATATAGTTTCTTGCAGCCACAAGACTTATTAAATATTCTGGAAACCATTTAAATTCAAATAATACCTGTTGTTACTGGAGTTATATTTTTAAAATCTTTAAAAATAGCAAAAGCACATATTGAAATGTCATTTGGGATGCCTGCAGATTGCAAGAGTTTTCCAGTGGCAGGGAAGTTTTACACCATACTTAAAATTCATGTTTTCAAATCTGTAGTTAACTGGAAAAGACAGACCCACCTGAACTACAGTCAAAAAGCAATTCAGAAACTGCTTTGAATTTTGTTAATTTCCCCTTCCATGAGATGCAAATCCTCACACAGTGCTAAATGACAAAATAATGCAATGTGCAAAATGTTACTGAGCCTCTGAAGAACCAGTGTCTAGAGGAAAAATAAAAAATAAGTCTTTCCATAAAACAGAATGTCTCTGTACATCGCAAGTTTTCCCTCTGCAGCTTTGAATATCACAAAATCACAGAATCGTAGGGGTTGGAAGGGCCCTCGGGAGATCATCTAGTCCAACCCCCCTGCCAAAGCAGGTTCCCTACAGCAGGTTGCACAGGAAAGCGTCCAGGTGGGTTTTGAACATCTCCAGAGACGGAGACTCCACAACCTCTCTGGACAGCTTATTCCAGTGCTCTGTCACCCTCACAGTAAAGAAATTTTTCCTTAAGTTTGTCTGGAACTTTCGGTGTTCCAGTTTTTGTCCATTGCCCCTTGTCCTGTCACCAGCCACCACCAAAAAGAGCCCGGCCCCATCCATTTGGCCCCCACTTTTCACATATTTATAGACATTGCTAAGATCTCCTCTCAATCTTCTCTTCTCCAGGCTGAAGAGTCCCAGCTCTCTCAGCCTCTCCTCATAAGGCAGATGCTCCAGGCATCCACCTTACACTAATATTTTTCCTGCATGTATATAACAGATCTCTTGTCCATTAATAAGCTATAATTATCTATTGTTCTTTCATTGAAAGGAAAAAAGCACTGTGTAGTCAAAGATCACTTCTGGTCCACCCTCTGCTATCAGCGAAGTCAGTGAAAATGAAAAAGTAATTATAGAGGGTCTTTAGAATAGTATACAATGATTAACATCTTTTCTAAAAAAAAATCAGGTTTAAATTTTAAAAAGCACAGTATTACGCAATTGCCTGTGCAGGACTTCTTTGGTTAATCTTGTTTGCACACCTTGTCATTTGGTCTGGGTGGGGAATAGGATTTCACAAAAAGAAGGTCACAATATAAGGAGCATTTAAGAATCAAATGGGGAAGGGAAAGCACAAGGAAGAAGAGCAACATTGAGGTGAACTCTGAGGAGGAACTTCACTTTGGGACATGAACTGGAGAGCAGACATATGTGATTCTCAGAACAATGCTGGATACTTTTACAGAATCACAGAATATTAGGGATTGGAAGGGACCTCAAAAGATCATCTAGTCCAATCCCCCTGCCAAAGCAGGAACCTAAATGAAATTACACAGGAAGGCGTCCAGGCGGGTCTTGAATGTCTCCAGAGAAGGAGACTCCACAACCTCCCTGGGCAGCCTGTTCCAGTGCTCTGTCACCCTCACCATAAAGAAGTTTTTTCTCAAGTTTAAGCGGAACCTTCTGTGTTCCAGCTTACACCCATTGCTCCTTGTCCTATCATTGGGCATCACTGAGAAGAGCCTGGTTCCATCCTCCTGACAGTCGTCCTTTACATATTTGTAAACATTAATTAGGTCTCCCCTCAGTCTCCTCTTTTCCAAGCTAAAGAGACCCAGCTCCCTCAGCCTTTCCTCATAAGGGAGATGTTCCACTCCCTTAATCATCTTGGTGGCTCTGTGCTGGACTCTCTCAAGCAGTTCCCTGTCCTTCTTGAACTGTGGGGCCCAGAATGGGACACAACACTCCAGACGCAGCCTCAGCAGGGCAGAGTAGAGGGGGAGGAGAACCTCTCTTGACCTACTAACCACACCCCTTCTAATGCACCCCAGGATGCCATTGGCCTTCCTGGCCACAAGGGCACAGTGCTGGCTCATGGTCATCCTGCTGTCCACCAGGACTCCCAGATCCCTTTCCCCTACACTGCTCTCCAACAGATCATTTCCCAACCTATACTGGAGCCTGGGGTTGTTCCTGCCCAGATGTAACAGATTTTAGCTCAAACTTTTTCTAACCAAGTAAAGAACTTCACTCAAGTGAAGTCATAAACATGGGCCACTGGTGAAAAGGCACTCTGCTTTCTTTCAAACTCCCTAAAAGTTAGAAGCCAATAATCCAAGCAGAGATAGGCACAGACCTGATCAGGACATTGCTCTGTACCCTTCTGTATCCTTCAACCATATCTTCACATCGTTCTAGACACATAGCTACGAAAAATGAAGACAGTAATGCTGCTACTGTTGATCCATGTACTTGCAAAGTCACTTTGCCATTTCCCTTTCCTCCTTCTTCCTAAAACTTAGCATTAATGTTTGTTTTCGAGATGATCACCTACAGTGAGCTTTCAATTCTTCTTTGAGTCACTCATCTACCAAGACAGAGTAAGCAAGCCAATGCAATATAGACATATCTGAGGAGGCCCTGCTGAAGAGTTAATTTGAATACGAAGGACAGCATAGCCAAGACCACACACCCAGACATATTAGCCCTGCTGAAGGGTACTCAGCTCTCACTCAGATTTTGCTGTGCTCTGTAATGACTCCTAGTTATACATGTGGCTCTTCTGAATCACAGTTCTTTGGACTGAGTAATTGCATTTGATTAGGTAACTGAGTCCTCTCTGTAAAGCAACTTGTATTCATTATCTACTTCCTGGTCGATCTTTAAGTCATCTTTAAACCATCCAGGTGAAGATTCTGTATCATCATCTACACAACTGATTTTAAAACAAGTGTTGAAGTACTTTAATGACTCCTTTGGAACCTGTTGCAGCCACCCAGCTCTGTCAGCCTGGTATCAGTTGCATTTCAAGGCTTGTCAGTAATCCAGTTTTTAATCTATATGCTGTGCATGCTGGTTGTCCCACATGAATCACATCTTTTATTCAGAATGTGCAGTATCATATCAAACCCACTGGAGAAATCTGACACTACTGTGTCAGTACAACTGCCTTGTTCCATCAGATCCCCAGTTCACTATAAAATAAACATGACAAGTTTGTTTGGAAAGAAAGATCTACCTTCCACAAAATGATGTTGATTAACAGTTTAAATTTACAATTTTATTTTTAACAAAATTAACTGTTTTGTTACTTTGTATGGGATTTAAGCAAAGAAGTAGATCCCTGAGTTTCCTTCACTTTCTCTAGAACAATATTGGAAATCCTCCCTGGAATGTCTTCAGTTTTCCAAGATAATTTGAAAATTAGTGTTATTTAATACAATTTCAAAAAGAACTTCAACAGCACATGAATTATTAATATAAATATATTTAATTTTAAAAGCTGTTACTAGATACTCTCCTTTCTACCTTCCTTAAGTGGAGTAAATGTTCTGTTCTACCCAGAAAATGAGATGTTTATTATGGTGATCTTGTCATCACTGTCATAAAGAAGTCAGCTTCACTACAAATAAAGGTCTACACCTTGTAACTTGGGCAACTGTGTGATCAGACACAAGCCCTGTGCGATCAGGCACAAGCCTGGCATTTACACACTAATCTGTAAACGGTGACATTCAGTAAGCAGGTCCTTCGGTCAAGTTTGCCATGTGTAACTGAAAATAACACTGTTAAATAGCTGATGGGTTTTCGGGAATTCAGAATTTAAAGCTTTGACACCACACAGCTGGTTGCTGTTCACTGGGACAGGCTCTGCCATGAGTACCTCTTCAGTACCCCAGACATGATTTAAAGCTGCTTTTCTGGCAGAACTCCTGGAGAAGGGAGTGATGCAAACAATTAGAGCCTTTCCCAAATCATGCTCATTTTTACTGCTGGGAAACAAAATGTGCACTACAATAAGCTAGTGACATGGACCAGATGAGCTTGACTGTTCCCACCTCCAATACATACCATTTTTCTTTTGACCACATTTGTATAAACTTCACACAATGCTGCCAGTGTGAATAGTTGATGCCAAGTTTCTTCCTCTGCAAAACGAGAGAACGTCTGCAGCAGAGAACACTGTGACTGTATGGCCCCAAACCTGGCAGTGGTTGTGAAAAACAAGGGGTTTGGAAATGTGGATGGGAATGTCGTGCCTGTTTCACACAACTGGCAGCAGCCTGCACTTCCTAGCCAGCACTTCACGTGAAAGAAGAGCCAAAGCACTGATGGATGTGGCCTCACTACACAGAAATTAGATGTGAAAAAAAAAAATAACCTCCCATTAGCTTAAATGGATTTGGGATTCCCTGATGATAAATATAACATTGAGTGTGTTTTGATTTGGATCATAACATCATTCTTGGATATATAATTAAACCTTGCAATTAAAGAGAATGGAAACCAAAAGCTGAACATGCAGATGTAGAGGTTTACGGTTTCTAAACTTTGCTTCAGAATCTTACCCATGCTCTTACCATTAGCCCACTCCCTCAGGCCTCCTGTCACCTGACTACCTATTCCCCTACAACAATCTTTACATGAGGTATTAATAGACAGATATTTTACAGAGTGATTAATCTCTTCACCTAGGCTACTAATTTACTATATTTTATTGTTGACTTGAGCATTATTATTTTTTTTCACACCTTCAAAACAATGTGGGTACAGCTTCATTCTTAGGGTCATTTTACTGACATGGAGACAATTGTTCTCTTGCAATTTTTTATCTAAATATTTGCAAAAACTTTTGATAATGCTCAGTCTGCCTTTCAACATTAGTTTCAAATCTCTATTATTCTTCCTACTGAAAACAATGGTCTACTTGAGATAAAGGAAGAATAAAATTTTATCTCTTCTTCATTAGAAAAGAGAACAGAGGTACCAAACACACATAGCAGCAATAACCCTGCTTTCTGCATACAGCACATTTTATTTCAATGTTTCATTTATCATAATAGGCTAATATAGACACACTATCCATGCCCTTTACTTCTATTTCTTGTCCCATATTTATTTTCAAAGCAGTCCATATTTTAGAAGATAGGAATACAGGTGTGTCAAGCGCAGCAAAATCACAGAGGTTTACAAGCCATTTCATGCAGTCATGAGTTTCCGCTTGTCTGTGGATAGGTGACTCATATTGTGATTGCTGTTGGCATTTCACTCTTAAACCTATTTACAACTATTATGGATAGGCTTGTTTAAAGCTAGAGATTTGTATTAGTTCTTTCTATTATAACCACGTAAAAAAACTTTCTTCTATTCTTGCCTGTCCTTAATCTGCAGTTGTATGTACAGAATTAGCAGGTAATGAAATATATTAGGAAGGATTGAGTGTTGACTGTATGAACCCAGCTCTTCATGTGTGATTTAAAAAAACAATAGATGTCACATTTAAGATGATAATGAGCATCAGAGCTAAAGTGAGATTAGAAACTTTTAAGTGAACCTTAATTACATTTTTCAATTTTCAGTAATCGCCTGACAGTAAATCCCTCCTATGCCAGTCAGACCAGAATATGAGAGGGCTTTTTGTGGTTTCCTTTCTTAAAACATTGGAAAGGCTTTTTGCAGGATTTTCTTGATACCTTTTATTCACCATGTCAGTAATTGAGGGCTCAAAACTAAGTGGCCGAGGAAATGCTTCTCCTAATTACACAACATAAGCCCTCTATGATATTTTTAGCTTTATTCTCGGTTGTTCAGACTACACGGGGAAGCAGAAGGCCTCAAATTCAGTTTGATACTATGAATAATTCATGTATTTCCTCTCACTCACTGTGAGACTGCAAGGTTTGCTGCAGTGAATAGGCAGCACCTAGTGGTCTTGAAATGTATAAACAGTTCAAGTTCTTAATAGTTCCAAGCTCTTGAAATAAACATTTAATGAACTAAAAGCAAGCATTAGTTTTCATATGGGTATGTGTGTGCACATATGTTTGCACGGGAGAGAAAACATTCAGTTTCTGACTTGTGTGCTCTGAGATCTAGATCTTCAACTGGAGGGAATTCATCCTTTAGTATTTCATAGACAAATACAAGAAAGAAAACAAACTCATGAGTTTTCAGAACCCATTGGTCACAAATAGAAATGATCACATAGAAATACGCCACATTTTACAAAAATTCTGCAATTCTTTACAGTGAATAAAGTACTTGCATCTAATTGTAACCTTTCAATTCTAAATTCAAGGCCTACAAGTTAATCATAATAAGTAGCAATATTGATTATCAAACCTCAGAGTAAATTTCTGCTTAAATAACTCAAAATTTGAAAGCTATCCAACAAATAGCTCTCTGGAATTGTTAGTAAAAGCATAGAATTAAAAGTAAGGAACAAACTTGGTCAGTTAAGCTTAATATAACAACCTAAACTCCGTAAGATTGCATACCTTGAAGATATGTTTCATGTTTTATCATATCACAGTAGTCAGATTTTTGATTCATTAGCTTTAATTTTTATTCTAAGAATTTGTTTGTAGATCCATCTATCTGCAGGATTTATTTTCTGTTCTCTACTGAGTTTCTCACTTCAATAGCAAATATATTATATCTAAGCCTATTTGAAGCATTGCTAGAAATAGGACTGAGGTAAATAAGCTTGCACCAGCAAAACCACTCTATAGTGTTTTTCTGAATTTTATGGGAAACTTCAGTCAAAAGAAAAAAAAAAGTATGCACCAGTTCGATTCCATAAAAGTAGCTATGAAGCCATTCCACTGAAGTCAACAATGAGAAAGACGTTGCTCCTTTATGATAAGAATTTTCTGTGAACCAAGGAATTCACCAAAATAACATTCTGAAAGACCCTTTCATTGGGAATGAGGGGCTGGTTGCCTTCACAGGACAGACCAGAGTTCCTGTGGCAGACCACACAAACCCACATCAATAACTAAAGGCTAATAGGTGTTCTGCATCTCCAAATTTGTTACAAAATGAGAGCTAAGTGCATGCTTGTTTCTTCTGCTATTTCCTTTCAGTTCTCCCAAGGGTTTCTGCATCTACAGAAATCAATCCTGATCCCAGGAAGGTGTGGAAAGCTGTTCTCTCCTGCACGAAGGAAGGTATGGATTACACGCGTACAGCCTGTTCTCTATGTGCGTGATCTGCATGATGTGTCAAAGGCAAACTTACTCAGAAGTGACAGTGATCAGAATACAGCCCATTACTTCTTACACTAATAGTGCTAGTAAAAAGTCCTTCCCTCACATGAAATCCTTTTATTGTCTTTGTATAAATTTTAAGGTACAATCAGGAGGCCATTCATACTATTGATTTTTAACCAAACTCTGCACTGAAATCAATGAGGAGACCTGCCTAAAAATTAATAATACAATAGAGAATCTGAAGAGCTGTTTACAGTAGGACTTCTAATTTTTGTTTGTTTTCTTCTTTGATTTAATCATATGCAATCTGACATGTTGATACTGGATGATAAATATCCCATGCATGTATGGAATTTATAAAAAATTAGAATAATATGGATGCAATAATGCTAATATTGATTTTTTTTTTTTTTGGGGGGGAGGGGAGATATTAAAGAACTAAAACAGGGTGTGATATCACACAAAATTGCTATCCTTTCAAATCCCAGAATGGATTCTGATGGCCTAGGAAAAAGTTCTTGCAGTTCACTCACACAGTAAATAAAATATTCAAGCCTGGAAATGAACAAACATATTAAAAAGGGGGTTTATTGCTGAGAATAAAAACAGTTTAGAAAGTATATCTAAAATTCACATGGGAATCATAGCTGATCACCCTGAAAAAAGAGGGAAAAATATTCAGAGTTGATGAAGTTTTTGAAAACAGGAAAAAATGCTAATTGTTTATTTCCATCAATGAAAAAAGTTGCATATAGATCCAAAGTGTTGATACCTTTTCACAGATTTATAGAGTAGAAAAAGAAGCAACACAGAAGCCACTGAGTCATTTATATTTGACAAGAGATTGTTTTAGGCTATTAATCTATGAGGGAGAATCTGAATTCTGCTATGCACCTTGAAGAAGCTGTATAAAACTTTAAACTCTGTGAGGAAGAGACTTGTTAGCTTGTTGTGGTTTAACCCCAACCAGCAACTAAGCACCACACAGCCGCTCACTCACCCCCCGCCCCTGTGGGATGCGGGAGAGAATCAAAGAGTAAAATTGAGAAAACTTGTGGGTTGAGATAAAACCAGTTTAATAGGTAAAGAAGCAAAAGACGCATGCTCAAGCAAAGCAAAACGGGGAATTCACTCACTACTTCCCATCAGCAGGCAGGTGTTCAGCCATCTCCAGGGAAGCCGGGCTCCATCACACATAATGGTTTCTTGGGAAGATAAACACCATCACCCCAAACATCCCCTTTTCCTTCCTCCCCCAGCTTTATATGCTGAGCATGACATCATATGGCATGATGTGGTCAGTTAGGGTCAGCTGTCTTAGCTGTGTCCCCTCACAGCTTCTTATGCACCCCCAGTCCACTCACTGGTGGGGTGGTGTGAGGAGCAGAAAAGGCCTTGAGGCTGTGTAAACTCTGCTCAGCAGTAACAAAAACATCTCTGCATTATTAACTCTGTTTCCAGTACAAATACAAAACATAGCTCCATACTAGTTACTGTGAAGAAAATTAACCCTTCCCCAGCCAACCCCAGCACATTCTCCACCCTTTATTCCATACCATTTATGTAATATTCAGGTCCCACACTATCCAATGCATCCTCATTAACCACCACCCCCTTCCCATCCTTTTATATAATACACAGATATGTTTCCCTTAGTCTATGGACCACTCTTGTAAAATGCCCATAAAATATCCAGAAATGTCCACAAAATGTCCACTGAGTTCATTTAGTCCATGACTTTGGGCTCCATCTGTTATGGTGGTCACTCAGGACAGGAGCTGTGGTGTGTTGCATGGAGTTACTGGGCACCAGCTCAGGTCAGATCACTGCTGCACTTGCACTGCTGCACTCGGCACTGCTTCTTGTAAGGCTTGTCCTCCATTGGTTCAGGTGGTTCTTGCTATAGTAATTCCCATAACGTGCAACTCAAACCCCAGATTACATCAGTTTAAAGGTATTTCCATTACAATCTCCTCCCCTAGTCCCTTTGGACCACACCATAGGGTTTAACATTGCAATGAACTCCTTCCCTGGCCCCTGCTCTGGCTTGGATTTATTGATAGGCTGCAGTCCCTTAGGGGAGTACCTGCTCCAAGCAGAGACTTATCTATAAGACACAATCTCTTCAGGGGAATACCTACTGTGGCATAGACTTATTCACAGCCACAGTTGCTCTGAGGTGCACCTGTTCCAGTGTGGCCTTCTCCATAGGCCACACTGTCTTCAGAGATACACCTGCTCCAGTGTGGACTTACCCACAGCCACAGTCTCTTCAGAAGTAAATCTGCTCTAACATGGCCTTACCCATGGCAGTAGTCCCTCCAGGGGCAAACACGAGGTGTTGTGGGTTTAACCACAGCCACACGCTTTCAGGTGCTACAGCACAATCTCATGCACAGCCACCAATGCTTCAAGGTGTGCCTGCTGCAGCATGGACTTATCCACAGCCACAGATACTTTGAGGTGTACCTTCTCCAGTGTGAACCTTCCCTTGGGCCACAATCCCTTCAGAGCTATACCTGTTGTGGCACAAACATAACCACGGCCACAGACACTTTGAGATGTACCCTAAAGTACTGTTTTCCATTTGGGGCCCCTCACTACAAGAAGGACATGGAGGTGCTGGAGCGTGTCCAGAGAAGGGCAACAAAGCTGGTGAAGGGTCTGGAACACAAGTCTTATAAGGAGCGGCTGAGAGAACTGGGGTTGTTTAGCCTAGAGAAAAGGAGGCTGAGGGGATACCTCCTCGATCTCTACAACTACCTGAAAGGAGAGTGTAGAGAGGTTGGGGTTGGTCTATTCAACCAAGTAAGAAGTGATAGGACAAAAGGAAATGTCTTCAAGTTGCACCAAGGGAAGTTTAGGTTGGATATTAGGAAGAACTTCTTTACTGAAAGGGTTCTCAGGCATTGGAACAGGTTGCCCAGGCAGTGGTGGGTTCCCCATCCCTGGAGGTATTTGAGTCATGTAGACATAGTGCCGAGGGACACGGTTTAGTCAGGGACTTGTCAGTGTTAGGTTAATGATTGGACTTGATGATCTTAAAGGTCTTTTCCAATCTAGGTAATTCTGTGATTCTGTGCTCCTGCATGGGCTTATCCACAGCCACAGACACTTCAAGGTGACCTGCTCCTGTGTGGACTCATCCACAGGTCACAATCCCTTTGACTCAAGTTCGCACTGGAGTTCCAGCCTGTCTCGTACAGCAGCACAAAAACAGCAGCGATGTTCTGGCCATCTGCCAGCCCAGGCACATTGCCCTTGCTGTTATCAAAATGTTCCCAAGCACAGCAGAGGAAGATGATCCACGGTACAGCACTACAGCAAGCAGTGAAAGCAAAAAGCAGCCGCTAATGAGCATGACTCATGACGACACCAAGTTGAGTGGTGTGGTTGACACGCTGGAGGGACGGGATGCCATCCAGCTTGCCTGCCATCCAGATGACAGGCTTGAGAGGTGGGCCTGTGCTAACCTCATGAAGTTCAACAAGGCCAAATGCAAGGTCCTGCACCTGGGTCAGGGCAATCCCAAACATAAATATAGGCTGGGCAATGAGTGGCTCGAGACCAGCTCTGGAGAGAAGGACTTGGGGGTGGTGGTGGATGAGAAGCTCAACATGAGCCAGCAATGTGCGCTTGCAGCCCAGAAGGCCAACCGTATCCTGGGCTGCATCAAGAAAAGTGTGTCCAGCAGGTCGAGGGAGGTGATTCTCCTCCTCTACTCCGGTCTTGTAAGGCCCCACCTGGAGTACTGCATCCAGTTCCTCCTCCTTCCCCCCACCCCTCACCATGGTCCAGTCCTTTGCACCTGCAGACTAGCAAAACACGGGGAGGTTGGAAAGTCCTTCATCTTCCAGCAACATTTGAAAACATCAGTAAGTTATCAATGTTCTTCTCATAACAAATCCCATACTGAAACCAAAACACAGCACTGTCCTAGCTACTAATAAGAAAATTAGCTGTATCCTAGTGAAACCAGGACATAGCTATACCCCTGTGCTTAGCATTTGTTGCAGAGTGGCTCAAGACTACTATTTCTTGCATTACTCTTCTGAAGTGCTATAACTTTTCCAACGTACTTCAGCACAAGCCGTGAAATTCTGCTTTTAGACTACTCTGGCCAGCGTGCACGTCAATGTGCAGTCCCTATCTTTTGCTTATTTTGACTGCCATTATGCCATTGACTGTCTTAAAAATTATTTTACCACTGTTTCCAAAACAGCAATTTCCAATTAGTTTATGAAGGGAATCTGCAAGATTTAACACATAAAATAACCATCTAAAAGTTTTCAAATTTGTCTAAAACAGTATACAGCCAAAAACATCAGGGTCTCAGTTTCCCATTCATAATATGGGCACAATGGTACCCCTTTAGATGTGTACTGAAAAGAGAAATTAATTATAATAGTAACATAGTTCAGATGTTATGGTATAAATATTGCAGAACAGACTGTGAGAAAGATTGATTAAAGAGACATTTAAATTAACTATACTGCAGTACTCTATTGGGTAACAAGAGTTCCTTCTACTGCAACAATGACTGGTCTGTCAATATTCCATCAATACCCTTTAAGCTTAGAGAGACTGGGTCTGACAGCCATGAAGGCTGATCGAGCCAACCAACCCTTTTCTCCCCACTCTCTCCAAAAGAATTTTTCATGTATTTTCTTTTAAATATTTATCTTGAAATAAATTCAACCTCAATCAAATCTAGAAGAGTACAAGACATAGTGGAAGGGAAAAGAAACTGCATGAAAATAAAAGGAGTTTAGGCCTAGGGCACGACAGACAACGTACAGGGGACATATACTAAAGGCTATACAGTGGAAATTAACTGTACAGACACAAAATGGCATCTCCAAAGAGCTCATCCCATTGAAGCAAGTCTCCTTTCACATTTCTAAACATAAACACATGCACTAGCTGCTCTATGAGTGTCTGGGATGTAGAGGAGGGATGGAAATACTAACTGATTTGCCCTAAGAACACAGCTTCAAATGTATTAAAATAGCCTTTTTTTCCATGCATCTGCTTATTAATAAAATGAGAGGTTTGGGGGCTTTTTTTTTTTTTTCTTTCTCTTGTTTCTTTGTCTTTTAAGAGGTCAGAAGCTCTTTTTCTATTCCAACCATGCTGCTGTACTGGTCCTCTGAGCTTTGCCCCAAGCTTTTTTCTGCTGGCCAATACCAATTTAATTTGTAATGAAAACACTGCAACTCTGACTATACTACCTACTAGCATATTGATTATTTTTCACCAAACAATTATGAGGAAACCAAAATCCCATCTGTTTCTCTGCTTTTCAAGATAGTTTTTGATTGGGGATTTTTTTTTGTTTTATTTTGTTTTCCATAGTGATCTTTTATTTGTGTACATAAAGAAGTTACATTGTAGGCCAGGATATCCATAAAAGTTGTACAGCTTTACCAAAACTTTTTAATATAGTAATATCAGTACATCCTTCCTGTGTAGGTATGACTCTACTGGTGCACGTACACTTAATATATCATACAAACAAGCTCCCATTTAGGGAACATGTATGAACCATACCAATATAAATCTCTTTATAACAGTAAAAGAGTATTCACATTATGAACGTTAACGGTATTTTGGTTTAAAAATATCATGTCAAATTGATCCATATTGTAACTGTGCAGTTCAGATGCTAGCCTCTTCTATCCCTGAAATCAAATACATTTTTTAAATTTCAAAAAGTTAAACTCATCTGAGAAGAATGCAACTAACTAAAATGGTATTTAATCTTAATTCAGAATAATTTGTTTATGCCATAGATCACACTTTACAGTTCCTAAATGTCATTACTCTCCAGCTCATCCAAAGAACCCATTTCACATGTTTTTGATAATGACTCTTCCTCTAATGATCACTTTCTGGCATGGGTAGGAGAAGAAGAAATCTAGATGAAGGCATCAGTCCCTCCCAGCTCTCACAGTTAGAGAGATTAAAATGCTACTCAGGTCACCCAGAGGAAGCAAGTAACACCAACAAACTAACACTGTGAAATATCCAATTTATTGGAAAAGGAATTACATTCCAAGCAATGAATGATATTTTCTGATATAAAGCAGCAAAATTCAGACCATTTTGAAAGTCTATTTGAAAAACTTTCCATCAGCAGCTACTGATAGTACTGTCTGTTTTCTTAAGAAAATCCAAGCTCAGCTATGGGGAAAGGAAAAAAAAAAAAAGCTGTAGTTGTTCTTGTTCAAAAATACTTGTTCTGTTTGGAGTGAAATAGTTGAGGGTATGACATACTCATTTCTGCAGTACTGTAGGTTGTCCAGATGCTTCTTATTCTGCCTGAGATTTGTAGTTTGATCTTGACAAATGAGACCTATTGCTCTAACTGGTTGGTTTGGGTTGATGGCAAGATGAATATGAGTCAACAGTGTGCCCTGGCAGCAGTGTCCCGAGGTGCACCAAGCACAGCATAGCTAGCTGGTCGAGGGAAGTGATCGCCCCACTCTACACCACATTGGTGCGGCCCCAGCCTCAAATACTGTGTGCAGTTTTGGGCACCTCAAAATAAGAAGGACATCAAACTATTATAGCATGTCCAGAGAAGAGAAGGGTGACCAAGACGGTGAAAGGCCTCAAAGGCAAGATGAAGAGCAGTTGAGGTCACTTGTTTTTTTCAGTTTGGAGAAGACTGAGGGGTGATCTCATGGACTAGGACTTTGTCAAGGGGGGCAGTGGAGGGGAAGGTGCTGATCTCCTCTCTCTGGTGACCAGCAATAGGACCTGAGGAAATTGAATGAAGCTGCAACAGGGGAAGTTCAGATTGGACATTAGGAAAAAGTTTTTCACCAAGAGGCTAAGAAGGTGGTCCGTCACTGGCTCCCCAGGGAAGGGGCCACAGTACTAAGCCTGTCAGAGTTCAAGGAGCATCTGGATGATGCTCTTAATCATATGGTTTAGTTTATGGTTTAGTCCTGTGAGGAGCAGGGAGTTGGACTTGACAATCCTTATGGGTCCCTTCCAACTCAAGATATTCTATGATTCTATGATACTCGGTAGCTTACTATGCATGTCAGTGTGGCAAAGCTGAGAACAGATGCTGAAGGAAAAGTTTGGATGCCACAAACTAGCTAATGTGAAATATCTATGCATGCTTGCTGAGATGGCCCCACCGAATAGCCGGAGAAGAATAAAACAGAAAAGTGGCAATGGCTCGTGACAAGAGTTCTAAATGGGAGAGACTGGAGGCACAAAGGAGTTCACTTCATGTACGTGGGTTCTCTGCAGCTGTTGACTAATCAGGAAAAAGCTCTCCTGCTGCACAAAAGATACAAACCACTCAAGGCTACGCAATTGAAGCCTGGTATTCACAGTTCAGTTCATTTAATGAGGGACTGAAAATGAATATTGATGTTGCTGAATATCAATGTGCAGGTACAGAAAACGAGTGGTCAACCTAGATTCATTTGAATTACCTTGTTTGAAAGTGAGTCGGTAGGACATAAAATATAACGTGGAACTGGGGCTACCCTAATGACCGATAATGAATATGGGGGAACAGTCTACAACATACCTAGTGGTCTGTACAATTTAGGAAGAGCTGAGCAATTCTGAGGATCTATCAGAGTTACAGATGGGTCACAGCAAGTGCCTGATTTTGGAGAACATTATAATTCCAGAGGAAGGACTCTTCTAAGGGGAAAAAAATAAAACAAAAAGGTTATCTTGTTATGATGCTCTACTTGCTTGATTATTGCACTCTCAGTGATGGTTTGCCCCTTCAGATACCTAATTACAGATAATCAACAAGAAGAGGGTGGGGTGAGGGTAACACACAAGAAGTGATGGGATTGATTTGTTATGCTTTTTTTATTAAAAGGGTTTAGAGCATTTTACTTGTTTGAAGAACTGCCAACATTTCCTGTGCCGAAAATTAGTGACAATTAAGTGTTAAACTAGCTCTAGTTCTAATTTTTGTTGGGGTTTGGGGGGGGGGTGGGGTTGTTCTTGACAACATAGCCTTACCATCAAACTGTCTCATTTCTTCAAGAAAATTAGCTCTTGGGAAAATCATTCCTGTACACAAATGGTTTCCTAAATGTAAAACCCAATTTGACATTCCCTTGTGGAATTTCCTTAGTTTATAAATGCTACTGAGAATCTAGAAAATGGGACCAAATTTTCTCAAATATCTACTAGCTTTGGCCACCCTCATCTCTGGTGTTCAGAGGAATACTGCATCTACCTGGAGATCTCAGTTAAAACCATGAATCCTTCCTACCCCTGGAAGTCAGGCCCGCACCTTTGCCGCAGGCTGTTGCCGGTTCTGTGAAGGTGTGGGCCTGACTTCCAACGGGGACCTACTGCTTGGAGAGGTAGAAGTTTCCTCAAAAATTACAGTGAGCAACGCTCATCCTGAACATTTTCCTCCACATGGTTTAGGATACTACTTCTTCCAGTGCCGTTTGTTCCTTTACTTGGCATTCGAGCACCTGAGGTAGCACCGGCAGTTGTTCCGACAAGGCCCCTGCACAGGAGCAGCCGTGGCGTCCCGATGCGCCGGTAGGAGGTTTGGATCTGACAGTGAAACCCACCCCCGGCCGACCCCACACTGGTGCGTGCTGCCGTGGGCAGGGGGACGTACGCAGGGGGTCCGCCCGGGGCTCTGGTCGGTTGGACGACTTGAAGGTAAACACTGGGCAGATCCCCCCGTCCCGCGGGCAGGGACAGCCCGAACTGGGCTTCGAAGCACGGCCCAGCTGG
>NW_010333744.1:0-9282 GCF_000700745.2 Antrostomus carolinensis
GCTGAACAGAACCAGCTCTGGCCCAGCTACATACCAGGACAACTTCAAATGTTCATAATATTTTGTCTCTTTACAGAACATCCCATAGGCTATAAATCTGTGAGATGTTCTGAATGGTATTTACCTCAATTTTTCAAGCTGTATCTCAACACAGAGGAGTTAAATATTTATATACTGGGAACCTTCAAAACACAACACAAGAAAGCAGCATCAGGCTGCTCTGCATCCCTGATCACAGACCAAGGTAGGCCTCACTTTTAGGTAGGCCTTCTTTTGGGTCCATTTTAACTAAGCAAACTGTTGGCATTGTTTATCTATTCTCTAATATTTACATTAGGCAAGAAAATTATTACATACAACTTTATTTTAGGATATGTAAACAAAACCAGAGGCTTATTCAGCCATTACCCTGCAATGCTTCCTGAAAACATTCATCTTCTGGCACATAGCTGTCTTCGCAATGTGCAAACAGAAAATGGAAACACCCTTTTTCAGCTAGGATTTCTGCAGAAAAAAAACCCAAAAACCTTCAAAATTCCACTCTGTCATCCTCAAAACAGATTTTTACTCAAATTTAAATTACCAACAATGACAGCTTATTTACAGGGACTAATGAGAGGCAGATTCCCCATGTGGGAAAGGAAAACCCATCTTTCCAAAAATCCTGCATTTGTACTTTCTCAGCACTCCAGAGGAGGTGAAATCTAATATCCGCCATCAGATCTGCACCCTACAAGCATGGGTGGGTAGAAGGAACTCAGCAGAATCCAACTGGGAATTGGAACATTTCATTATATGTCTTGGTACAAGCAGTGCTGTTACCGGACTCGCCTGAAGTGTTGCAGATCTAGCTCTTCCTGATCTGCACCATGTGCTGAAGCTTCTGCAAAGAGGACAGAAAATGCTTTTATGGCTTGACCATTTATCCTCCCTCTGCCTTATGTTTAAAAATCGAAACACTTTCCACAACATCTCATAGCACAGCTAGAAAGTAATATCTGCCTGTAATATTCTTCAGATTTTCATTTATTACCTCGATTATTCTAGCATTTAGCGCCTGCAGAATACTGGTTGACCTACATACATATATATATGAAAGGATAATGTGGAGAGCAAGGTAGAAAACATAAATAAAGACAAACTGTAGGAAGGGAGAGCTTGAAATCTCTGCCTTGTTCCCATCTGGTCATCTCACAAGTCACCTCGTGCTCCAGCATGGCTGATGATCTCTGCTAAGTCAATGGATGATGCAGGAAAGGTCCTGGCAAAGGGGTTTGGGCTAGTGTTTTAGGGGAGACATTCATATAAGGTTTTCCTGCACAGCACCTGCTATACCTATGTGCTAACCCCTCAACCATGGACCCTACCTATTTTTCAGCAGGTTTTTTTGAAGCTGACCAGGGAGATGAGGACACCCAGTTTCCATTATAATCAATACTCTTGGTGTGTCCAGATGCACTAGGTTGTTTTGGAAGCCTAAAAAAACCAAAAAAGCATAGAAAATGGGAGCAAATGGGGGTGTGTGTGTGTTGGGTTTGCGGGAGGGGGGGAGGGGGCGTTTTTGGTAGTGGGGGAAGGGGCTACAGTGACGGGCCCTGTGAGAAGCTTCACAAAGCTCCCCTGGCTCCAAGGCGGACCCACTGCAGCCCAGGCTGAGCCAGTTAGTGACAGGGAAACACCTCTGCGAATCCATATTTATGAGGGAAGAACTGGTTTGAAAAGGTGGAGAGAACCATGAGAGAACCACTGGCCTGAACAAAAAGTGCAATCAGCCTAAACAAAGAAGAGAGCATCGTTACCATGAGGAAGGAGAAAGGGGGGGAAGAGAGAGAAGCGCAGACACTGGGACTGCATGAAGAGTAGGAGGTCCCCTCCCCAACAGCCCATGGAAGTTCAATGGCGGAGCAGATACCCATGTGTAGGCCATGGAGGACTCCACACTGGGGCAGGAAGCTGAGCCCAAGGGCAGGTGTGACTTGAGAGCTTGTTTGATGAGCAAGGAGAATCCCCAGAGTGGGGGAGGAGGTGCACTGGACCAGAGACCCATCTGCAGCCCATGGTGTCCCCATGCTGGAGCCAGGAGCTGAGCCCAAGAGGTCCATGACTCCATGGGCAGCCCACGTTGGAACACTTTGTTCCTGGACTCTTTCAGCCCACGGGAGGAATCTTATGCCAGGAAGAGCAGCAGAGACGAACTGACTGAACCCCCATTCCCTGTGCCCTGTGCCCTGGGGGAGAAGGGATAGAAATGGGGAGCAGAGTGCTGGGAGCCCGGGAGGAAGGGAGGGGTGGGGGAAGGTGCTGTCAGATGTGGTTGTTGTGTCTCACTGTCCCACTCTGATTGACTGGCAACGAATTAAATGGGTTTTTCTTCCCCAAGTGGAGTCTGTTTTGCCCGTGCCCATCCCTGGTGAGTGAGCCCTCCCTGTCCCCATCCCAACCCACCAGCCCTTTGGTGAGTTTCTCTCCCCATCTCACTCGGTGTGGGGGGTGAGTGCAGGACCCCATGGTCTGAGCTGTGGGTGAAACCATCACAGTGTGGGAAAAGTGCCAGTGGAACCTGAGCGCTTTCTTTTAATGAGCTTAGCACAAGCATCACACCCCTCAAACATACTGCAATATACAGCACCGCCAAAGGACACAAAGCTCGTGCAGTCCAACAGGACACACACTATCTTCACTATCACATCAGGAAAAACATGACATATTGCACATAAAACACACAGCAGTTCTAAGAGATTTTTCCACATTTCTCATTTGTGCTCTGCCAGTGCAATAAACCCACTTTCTACCCATCTGCTGGGTTGTAAGAGCCCATCAACAGGCCAGATTTAATCGTTAATGATTAAATGGGATGCCCTGGTGCTGTTCCTGGCTTTACACCCTTTTGTATTAATATTTTATATTTAAAAAAAAAAATCACAGAGAATAACTATTAAAGCAAACATGATGGATTAAAAGGACAATATGTATTTTTAAACAGCATTGCCACCTAAAATTCATTTCAATCAACCAAATTTGATGAATAATAAAAAGACTTTCCATTTATCTTGTAATAAGACTGTCCCAGCTAAAAACCAGGACACACTACCATTTTCCTTTCTTGTCAGTATTTCCAGTAAAGCACTCATCTACTTTCTATTTAAGAATTACTCAGCTGCCACATTCTAACCCCAAATCATCAGATTTGGTTGTAATATTACTCTGATAACTTTTCCAGTTAGGAATGGACCACGCAGAACTTCAGCAATACACTTTATATCTGTCACACAAACTCACACTCAAAGTGACATTTCAGAACCAGAGAGATCAAGTACGTTTGGATGAGACAGTGCTGCTTCAAAACCAGCCCAACACTAAAGCCCGACCTGCTCTGAAAGATTCACCAGAGACCAATTACCAGCAAAATAGGTGCAGTTTATGTCAGCAAAAAGGTCCTTTTATTGCTGTAGTTTATGCAGTTCTGTCAGCAAATACCACACTATCTTCACAAAAACATTGAGGTTTTTGCCGGTGCAATGGAGTAAAGGAGGAGTAGAGGGTTTTGGTTTTTTTTAATGGCAGCCCTCATAGATCTTATCATACTCACAAAGCTTTAAGTTCAGTCTTTAGATATGATTAGTCAAGTTAATTTGCATGATTATGATCGTCTGCTATTCTCCTTGCTAAAGGCTGACACTCTAAAGAACAATGAGTGAAATTATGAGCTGATTAATTTGGTTTCTTGCTCAGCAGAGTAACTCTGTAGGGATGTAAGCCAGCTTTCCCCTCAAATCCAGACCCACCTCCTCTGCAATGGGATGAACCTTCTGCTCCTCTGAAAATCTCCGAGTTAGATGCTTATGCCTAAACTACACATCAAACCTCCAGAGAGGGAGGAGAAGGGGGAACTGGCAGAGAGGGATTTGTCCCACCTGTGTTATTTATGAGATCTGCATTAGATGTCCATCTTTGAACAACACGGCTTGCTCCACTGGAAAGGTTTGCACCTCTCCACTGAGATGGAAATCTCTAGTAGGGTATAGGGACCTGATTTTTTGATCCCTGATGTGGAGCAAGTGAATTCCCTCCAGCTGAAACACAATTTTCTATCTCCAAGTCCCTGAAAGGAGGGTGGAGAGGTGGGGGTGGGTCTGTTCAACCAAGGACCAAGGGACAGGACAAGAGGAAATGGTCTCCAGTTGTGCCCAGGGCAGTTGAGATTGGATGTGAGGAAGAATTTCTTTGCTGAAAGGGTTCTGAGGCATTGGAAGGGGTTGCCCAGGGCAGTGGTGGAGTCCCCATCCCTGGAGGAATTTCAGAGTCGTGTAGACATAGTGCTGAGGGACATGGGTTAGTCGGGGACCTGCCAGTGTTGGGTTCATGACTGGACTGGATGATCTTAAAGGGCTTTTTCAATCTTGGCAATTCTGGGATTCTGTGAATTGTAAACAGTACCTAGAATCACAGAATCATTTGGTTGGAAAAGACCTTTGAGATCATCAAGTCCAACCTGAAGTGATGGGGCAAACAGGATATCCAAACGAAGCCTCACCTCTGTGCTGGCACTCTTAGCCGGCGATAAGAAACAATGCCATTTCTTCACCAGTTAGCAGAAAAAGCTATTTTGGTGATATGTGTAGAGAAAATGTGCATTTCCTCTGTGCCAGTTCTGCACTCCACTTACTTGAGCAGGTTGCCGAGATTGAAGAGAGCTCGATTGTGCTGAGGGTTTAACTGAAGGGCCCGTCTGTAGTAGTCCTTTGCCTCCACCACGTCTTTGGTCAATGTCCCCAAGTTGTTGAGAGCACTTGCATGACGAGGGTATAGTCTAGGAAAAATGAAATATCAGTTATAGACACTCATTAGTTGACAAATAACGCTAAGGTCACTCATTTTGCCACCACTGCTGTTTGGCACCGAGTAAAGCCAAGGATGTCAACTCGGAAATAAATACCATTTTCATTTGCTGCAGGTCCTGATGGGATCCCCAGGAACCTTTTCAGCTCTCAAAGAGCTTGTAAATCAGATCTTCTCCTACAGTTCCTGTATGCCTCCAGGGCAAAAGGGAACACTGAACAGCTTTGAAAGGCTGTCCTACCCTCCAAGCCAACGGCAAAGTGACTGAAGCAGCTTGAGTGTCTTTATTCAAAATGCTTTTCAAACAAGCAAGAACTGCTTTGTCAAAAATATGTTTCCAATGGAAATATGTTTTGACATATACAGAAACCAACACAATACTGTTTGAATTAATCTAGTTTAGTTTTAAATCTGTTTTTCCACAATAAAAATGATAATAAAGTGCAAAAGGAAACCTGAACAATGTTTTCAGGACCAAGCAAAATGATAAAAAATAAATCTGGCACCAGATTGTTTAACAGTGGGAATCCCCTAAGCTTCTAGTTGTGTTTTTTTACCACTTGGTTCGATTTTCCTGTTGATCTGTTGATCTTTCCATTTACCTGTTTCAGTTATAACGCTACATAGTTGGCCCAGGGCACCTCTGTCAAAATTCTCCATGAAGCACGTCATGGTCCCATCAGCTGATTAAATTCTCAAAGCTGTGCTCCTTCACTAATATTTTAGTTTGAAAGTCTTTCACCAGAAAATTCCAGAGGTGAAAGTGATCCAGAGCAACATTTAGCACCCAACACCCTTTGTGTCATAAACAGGTGAAAACTGAGGTGCATTATGGTAACAAAATAAATCTATGACAGTAGTCCTCAGCCTCAGGACCCTGTTTGTGGGAAAGTGATGTGGATAATGACATTAAAAGTAGTTGGCTATAATAGCCCAGGGTACAGCACGAGGAGGGGCACCTAAAGGAAGAAGAAGGGATCAAGAGTCTATTTAATAAAGTCTGACTCTAAAGTTTGGAACTGTTTTTAATCAAAGACTTTCCATGGTGGGGTTTTTTTTGCCTGTAGATTTTCATTACGTCAGTTCAGCCCTGAGATTTTCCGTGCTCAAGTACCATGAATAATTTAGGATTTTATACACTGCTGCAACATTTGTATTGGTCACATTTTCACTCCAACGCACATCAGTGATTCTGGCAGGGTCTTACTTGGAGGTGAAGCTGGGAATGCAGGAGGGAACTCCAGGAGAAGCGGACATGCACCAGTAATAAACTCACGATGCTTCCTACAACTAAGGAAGAGGAAAGTCCCAAAATCCTTTTTCCACCCAACACCAAGCTTAAGAGATGACTGCAAAGCCATATAGTCAAGGACAGAATGTTCAAGGATGCAGCTACATATGTTCTTTAAAACTTGTCCTGCTGTGTAGCTGGGTCAGAGCTGGTTCTGTTCAGCAGCTGGAACAGCACTAGGGTTTGGGTTCTGCTGGGATTTGTTAGGAGAGAAATGCTGAGAACATCCCCATGTTGGCATTTGTGTCCCTGGGAGTGAAGGACTTTGTGTCTGTCCATCTGCAAGCACAAGATCTCAGGGGGCGAGGAATATTGCAATGGATCAGCTTCATGGGCATTTGGCTCTGCCAAGGGGCTGTTCCATCTCGTATGAGAGCAACTGCACTGTGTATCACTCATTTGCATATTTTAATACTATTATTATTATCATTATTACTTTCATATCATTATTATTTTAAGTTTTATTTCCACGATTCCATTGTTGTTATCTCCCCCTAGGAGTCTCCTTCCCCTTGCCCCCCAATTCTCTCCCCTATCCCCTGGGTGAGGGCAGCGAGCGAGTGGCTGGGTTTGGCTGCTGGCCCAGTGCCAGCCCAGTGCAACCACCACAAAACTTCACCTGTGATGCTGAGAAAAGATAAATGTAGCGACCACCAGTAACTAACAACTGCAGAGTCTGTCAACATCCCTCACATACAGAGAAGTATCTCATCTCTCAGAGGGAACCAGTTCTCCTGCTGCAAGCTCTCAGGTACAGTTTACACATCTCAAGTGTCTATGTTGCTCAGTGTCCATTCACCCACCCTACCTGCACTCCCAGCTCAACTGAGTTTCGAAGAGTTCCCTAACTGATCCTGTCACAGAGGAACAAAGAGTAGGAAATCCAAGACTACACACAGAACCAGCATTACTTTCCATCACAGCAGCTACCCAGTGAACCTGTGGGTTTTGGGATGTGAGAGGCTGCCTGTGCTTGGAGAAGCATCAGCAAAGGACAAGATGGTGATAAAGGTATTGTGTTGAGTCTTGACCTTGGCCCTGAAATCCACTGGTCATCAAGGCTAAGCCTTCCCAGCTGAAACAGCCTGGGAGAAATGCTTTCCACAGCAACAGCCTGGGAGCAATGGAAAGGACCAAGCTTGCTTGCTCTTCAGCAGTTCCATGTGATACCTTGACCAGGATCTTGAGCAAAGAATGTCCTATCTACCTTAGGGCAAATGACCAATGGCTCAGCCTTGTGTCCCATTTCTTCCATGGGATTTTGACATTGTTTTGGACCAAAAAAAAGCTTGGGAGTTACCTTTTGAGGCTTTTTTCCCAGTTGGCTATGATAAAAGCCGTGCACTACTTCTGTCAGTACTCAGACATAAAACCAGCTCTACTACCTGACAGGAAGTTGCTTGAGTCATGAGTGGGCAAAAGTATTTCAGACAATTCTTGGGAAAGGCAGAAACAGATTAACATTTTACAGCCCTAAACCTGATGGTCTTGCTCTCAAAAATTAATTCTGTTCTTGGCCTCTAGTGCTCCCGTGACATTTGAGGCCCAGGAGATTTGTGTGCACCAATTTGGAGGAATGAAAGCTCAAGATTAAAAAAAAGAGAACTGATTTCACCTTTAAATTGCACAGTTCTGACCAGCAGCTCCATAAATACACCTCCGAGCTCAGCATTAAAACCTCTCGACAGCAAATCACAGGAGGCAAGCACGTCTCCCATGTATCCCGGGCTCTATTTCTTGTGTTTTACATTTATTCCTTACATCTCATTGCCCTTTCCAAGAAATCTAAGTGAAAAAACAGAACCTCAGCTAGCACAAATTCTCAGCTTAAACTCACTTAGCATCTGGCCCAAAGAACTTCCAACATTTGCAATTTTACATACCTGAACAAATGTTAAAGAGAAAAATCTGAGCGCAGTGAGATAAGGCAGCGCTGGTGAGCTCTGCCATCAAGGTTCAGTTCTTTGTACTTCTGTTTGGAATATTACTTCATTATGGCAGTACAGCAAGACGGCACTCAACTGAGTTCAGCCCAGAGCACAACCAAGCCCTAAGAGAGCATCACAACTACTAAAGTAACCAGACCCAGAGCCCATGACCATCCATGCTGTTACACTATCAACATCAACCTCACACATTTTACACCACCCTCAAATAGTTCCCCGGAGTGGTCCAGGGCTGAGCCCAGACCAGGGTCTGGTTCCAAAAGCCAGCTTGGGCTCAGCCGTTGTCTGTCAGAGGATACAAACACTTAGCATCATTGAATCCTAGAACGTTGTGAGCTGGAAGGGACCCACAAGGACCATGGAGTCCAACTCCTGTCCCTGCACAGGACAAGCCCAACATTCACACCATGTCCCTGAGGGCACATGGTGGCCAAATTCTGCTGTAATCTTGTCAGGCTTGTTGCCATGAGCACCTCCTTGGGGAGCCTGTGCCAGTGCTCCACCACCCTCTGCCTCAAGAACCTTTTCCTCATGGCCAACCTCACCCTCCCCTGCCACATCTTCCTGCCATTCCCTCTGCTCCTGGCATTCGTTGGTGGCCAGAGAGAAGAGATCAGCGCCTGCCCCTCCTCTTCCCCTTGGGAGGAAGTTCTAGACCCCAGGAGATCTCCTCTCAGTCTCCTCTTCTCCAAGCTGAACAAACCAAGCAACTTCAGCCTCTCCTCACACTGCTTCTCCTCTAAACCCTTCCCCAATGCTGTGTCCCTCCTCTGGACACTCTCCAGGAGCTTTAGATCCTTTTTCTCCTGTGGTGCCCAGAACTGTCCCCAGTGCTGGAGGTGAGGCTGTACCAGTCAGCTTCTGGAAGATAAAAGTAGAGCAGAAAAAAGTCTGGTGGCTAGATTTCCAAAATACCACAAAACTTGACCACAGGTGACTGATTAAAACAACATTTACTCAAAAACTCTCAAAATGTTTCTGCAAAACTTGCAGACACACCATTTGCAAACTGCGTTGCTTTTTGCTGTATGAGATCTATTGTTTTAATGAATGCAGGCACCTGTATTTTTTTTTCCATTTTTATGTTCTAAGGAGAACATAACATTTGTGCTTTTTTTGAAGACTTCTGGAATTGGTGCCAATGATTCCCAATGTCTACTTTGCTTCTTTTGACAGTAAGCTCTCAGATTCAAAGATTTTCTTTTC
>NW_010333744.1:9343-17085 GCF_000700745.2 Antrostomus carolinensis
ACATTACCAGGACAAGGAGGTCTCCAGTTAACCTGGAGTCTCTTCATCCCACAATAATGACAATACTTACTGCAGGCACCAGTACAGATTAGGGGTGACCTGCTGGAGAGGAGCTCTGAGGAAAAGGACCTGAGTGTGCTGGTGGGCAGCAGGGTGGCCATGAGCCAGCAGTGTGTCCTGTGGCCAGGAAGGACAACAGTGTCCTACCAGGACAAGGAGGTCTCCAGTTAACCTGGAGTCTCTTCATCCCACAATAATGACAATACTTACTGCAGGCACCAGTACAGATTAGGGGTGACCTGCTGGAGAGGAGCTCTGAGGAAAAGGACCTGAGTGTGCTGGTGGGCAGCAGGGTGGCCATGAGCCAGCAGTGTGTCCTGTGGCCAGGAAGGACAACAGTGTCCTGGGGTGCATTAAACATAGCGTGGCCAGCAGGTCGAGGGAGGTTCTCCCTCCCCTCTACTCTGCCCTGCTGAGGCCACATCTGGAGTGTTGTGTCCAGTTCTGGGCTCCCCAGTTCAAGAGGGACAGGGATCTTCTGGAGAGAGTCCAGTGGAGGCCACAAAGATGTTGAGGGGCCTGAAGCATCTCCCATATGAGGAAAGGCTAGATGATCTCCTGAGGTCCCTTCCAACCTCCACCATTCTGAGATTCTGTGATACTCGGAACCCAGACCTTGGTTTACAAATACCCAGGACATTCTGAGATGCAAGGAATCAGTTGTTGGAATATATATACCTTGTTTTGCAACTTTTCTTAAGAAACAAAGCTTCCGGGACACACACGAGCTGTATTTTCCTTGCCACCACCACCGATAATGGTAACAGTCTGCAGGCAATATCCTTCTTGCTATGCATCTGATTAGGTAGAAATTCCTCTAGGCTTCACCTAATCAAATGCAAGTGCTACATTATTTATGAAAGAAAGCTGAATTTCATTAAACTTACTCTACAAGAAACAGTTCATGCAAAAAGAAAAAAAAAAAATTTCTCCTTTCTTTTAGAAATCAGAATAATTTCTTTTAAAAAACTGCATTCATATGTAATTATAATAGAAGTCTTGAAATGGCAAAATTACTTTAAAAAAAAAAAGAAATCAACCCATAAAAGTATATTTTAAATCAGACAGGGATTTCATTTCTAAAGAGAAGACAAGTGGGATGTTCCTTGTTGCAGAATGATTAATTCAAATGATTCCTCCAGTGCTGTTTCTGTGATTGCAGAATAAATTTAAGCAGCTTTCCCTTTAACTATTACAGGTACACACTGCACAGGAACTCCTGTTAGTAATTATCCCCACTTCTGTCAGGCCAGCAAAATTCCCTCCGACAACACTGAACAAAAGCCTTATTGACTTGCAGAATCAAGAAATTCCCAGTTCCACAAGAAGATACCAAGCATAAAAGACATACAGTCATCAAAACGCTGATGACCTTTTACTTTGCTTTTTAATTTAATGCTGTTATTCCTGAAACATTAGGGTTTAAAAAAAAAAAAAAAAAAAAGAGGGGTTTTGTTTAGCAACATATCTGAACTATTCCAGAAAAGAAAAAAAAAAAAAAAGAGAGAGAAAGGGAGGGAATTTGTTGTTGTAACTACAACCTCTAATCCTCCAAGAATTTTAATACTTTTAATTCAGATCGAGAGAGACCACTCAAACAACTGGCAAGCTCTGCTCTGGTCCAGCCCGTACATGGCCCCTGGTCTGGTGCCAGAGGCATTCAGGGGGCAAAAGGCATTTGGGTGACAACTCCCCTCTCGCTTCTAACAGCGTTACATGGTTTCTGCACAACCACTGTGGTGCAGGGAGCAACAGGGGACGGGGCCAAACTAAATGTGCAATTAGCCTGGGAAACTCTGGAAAAGGCGGCAATGATGGTGTTCAGGGGTCTGGGCAGCCCCCTGCAGCCACCACATGATAAAAGAGGTTCTTGAAAGCAGTCCAGAGCCACCTCTCAGAGCTGGGACAGCCCTGAGATCACAGAATCAGTCTCACCTCAATTGGAAAAGACCTTTAAGATCACAGAGTCCAACCATGAACCCAACACTGACAAGTCCCCAACTAACCCATGTCCCTCAGCACTATGTCTACACCACTCTGAAATCCCTCCAGGGATGGGGACTCCACCACTGCCCTGGGCAACCCCTTCCAATGCCTCAGAACCCTTGCAGCAAAGAAATTCTTCCTCACATCCCATCTCAACTGCCCTGGCCACAACTGGAGCCCATTTCCTCTTGTCCTGTCCCTTGGGCCTTGGTTGAACAGACCCACCCCCACCTCTCTCCACCCTCCTCCAAGGGACTTGCACAGAGCCACAAGGTCTCCCCTCAGCCTCCTTTTCTCCAGGCTCAACACCCCCAGTTCCCTCAGCCACAAGGGAACTCAGCACACTTGTGCTCCAGACCCTGCCCCTCCATGAGAAAACAGGTTGTGTTGCCTCTCTCATAGTAAAAGAAGAAGAGGGGCTGAAGAGCACTGGGACAGACCTCCTCCTTAATTATCCAAACCTAATTATTTGCTGGCAGCACGACAACTTTTTTTTAAGGCATGTTTTGCCCCGTTCCAACACATACCATAATATTTTATTGGTATCATTTTGCCAACAAAAGTAAGAATATTATGTGAATAATGTTTCAGCTGTGCCAAATTTTTATACTGCCCATTTTATATTTACTCTGGTATACTATTTCAAGCCAATTTTCCAATTTTAATATTACATCACACTCATTTTCATGTATTTATGTAAGAGCTCAATAAAGCTCTATGTCAGGTTGAATTAAAACTTGACTTAATGTAATTTAGAGACCGATCATCCTACGGGGGACAATCCTGTGCTTGCAACAACTCAAGCCATGGCCTCACAATAACGTGGTACCTTGTTCTGAGAGCTGCTCTACATGATGTTGAGACGTGTAGGTCACGGAGCCAGGTCCTATGTCTTGCTCCAAAAAATAATAAAAAAAAAAATAAAAAATAAAAAAAATAAAAAAAAAGACCTTGAATTTGCAGCATTTGAATTTCTTTTATAGAAGGAGAGATGATCCTGCAATATTAAGCAGCAGCTGGTTTCTCTTGAAGAGTTCTAGTGGTTGCATCAATATTTCCTCAAAGGTAACACCCTTCAGTTTGGCAGAAGGTTTGTGGCAGGATGGGATTTTTTATTTTTTAATTTTTTTTTTAACCTAGAAGTCCCGTTGAAAGTCGGGCAAGTGAGAGATCTAACGCTTCTGGGTTCCTTTGAAAGCTTCAGGAATAACCTTCTTCAGTGCAAGCATGACAAAGCAGTCAGACTCCTGGCTGTAGGCAGCGTGCCCCAGCATTGGGTATTACATGATGCCCATTTCCACGTACTCAACCATGAGGTGGTCCAGCTCAGGGCCTGACACAAAGCCAGGAATAAGACAAGGAAATATCCCACCCCAGCATGGTGCCAGGGGTTCTCAGAGCATGCCTGAGCAGCTCTACAGCTCCCATTAGGGTCCTCACTAGCACTACATAGACCAGCTCAGGTCCTGCTCAAGAAGTCAGCGGGTAGGGATGCCTGGTCACCAGGGCTGCGTTGAGTTTGCGTCTGTTGGGGCTGTTTGGTAGTGGGGGAAGGGGCTACAGTGATGGCCCCTGTGAGAAGCTTCACAAAGCTCTCCTGGCTCCAAGGCAGACCCACCTCCAGCCCGGGCTGAGCCAATTAGCAATAGGCAAATACCTCTGAGAATCCATATTTATGAGGGGAAGGACTGTCCTGAAAAGAAGAAGGTGGAGAGAACCTGGAAGAGCAACCATTGACCCGAACAAAAGACAACCATGACCTGAACAAAAGACAACCATTGGACAGAGCCACAAGGTCTCCCCTCAGCCTCCTTTTCTGCAGCCTCAACAACCCCAGTTCCCTCAGCCACAAGGGAACTCAGCACACTTGTGCTCCAGACCCTTCCCCAGCTCCGTTGCCCTTCTCTGGACATGCTCCAGCAGCTCCATGTCCTTGGAGTGAGGGGCCCAACACTGAACCCAGCACTTGAAGCATGGTTTAACCTAAGCAGATGGGGTGGATTCACACCTGTCATCTCCCAGGGTTCACATGTGCTGGAGGAAGCTGTACAGCCTCGTGTTGCCACCTGTGATCACGGTTGTCTCTGAGATGTCTGGGGGTTGCCTCAATCTTCAGTGTAAATCAGAGCAGCCCCATTCCAGCAAATTCCTCAAAGGGACCATTGAAATGTCTGCAGATAAGCAGAGTGCTGCAACTTCTCCTGCCAAGCCTTCACAGAAAGTCTCAAGGTTGTCCTTGATAGACGCGCACTGGGAACCAATTTTTCTGCTGCCCCTTGGTAAGGGCTGGCAAAGGCCAGTCTCTGATGATTTAGCACAACAATAATCAGTGCCACCTGGTCATTCTCAGAGAAAAAATGCTCACGCAAAGTTTTGATGGCAGGCTGGGGAAAAAGAAATGGCTGTGGGAACAATGAATCATTAACCCTTGGATCTGAGGTTGTCAATAGCCAAAAGCGAAAAGTAGACTCGAACATCTGCAAAATACAGCCCTAAGTTTCTCCCTGCAGAGCCCACATCAAAAATGAAATAGACCTCTTAGCCCAGTAAGACAATAGCTTTGCAGCTTCGTTAAGGAAGCATCTCCCATTCCTCTGATTTTTAGCATCAGCCCCTGATAGGTAAGAGTCAGAGCGATGAGGCAGTGGCTGAGGACACACATGGAGCAGTCACTCTCATAGCTATGGGGGCTCTTCTCCAAAAAGATGTGTTTGAGAAGCCAGCAAGTCTCTGAGGAGAGCGTAGAAGGACCTGCACCCATGACAGAAGCCGCTGCATAGGAAGGGACCCTGCCTGTAAATACCAGTGTCCAGGGGTGAGTTACACATACATCCCAGCAGAGACATCCAGTTTCCACCACTGTCAATGCGGTTACACTGCACATGTCCTGCCTTTGCAGCAGGGCTCATGGTGACACTTACACCAGTTTGGTTTTGAGTAACTAAAAGCCTGTGCCTTGATTGATTGGTATTTATCATCAAATCCCAGAACATGGTGAGCTGGAAGGGACCCACAAGGATCATCCAGTCCAACTCCTGTCCCTGCACAGGACAAGCCCAACATTCACACCATGTCCCTGAGGGCACATGGTGGCCAAATGCTGCTGGAATCTTGTCAGGCTTGGTGCCATGAGCACCTCCCTGGGGAGCCTGTGCCAGTGCTCCACCACCCTCTGCCTCCCTCAAGAACCTTTTCCTCATGGCCAACCTCACCCTCCCCTGACACATCTTCCTGCCATTCCCTCTGCTCCTGGCATTCGTTGGTGGCCAGAGAGAAGAGATCAGCACCTGCCCCTCCTCTTCCCCTTGGGAGGAAGTTCTAGACCCCCATGAGATCTCCTCTCAGTCTCCTCTTCTCCAGGCTCAACAAACCAAGTGCCTTCAGCCTCTCCTCATACCCTTCCCCTCTAAACCCTTCCCCAATGTTGTGTCCGTCCTCTGGGGCCACAATAAAAAGCAATCATTAAAAAGTAGAACAACTGAGCAGAGGTGAAGTACACCCCAAAACAGGCAGGGATTAGTGTTTTATAGAGACAGGTTCAAAAATAAATTACACTGGATGAAGTCATTTGGCCATCATCCCATGTCCTGTGTTGTAAAGGCCATTAAGTCTCTGATTTAAATTATCAGGCAGCCTTTTCAGCCATCAATTACTATCAAATCATTCCACAACTTTGTCTAGCGCCAGGACAGCCACCGCATCCACGCACAAGAGCACCAATTACCCCAAAAGCCTCTTGTCAAAGGGTGATTCAGAAGAACATCACACAAAGACGTTTCTGACAGCTTGGATGCGATCTGCCTCCACAGATCGCTCAGTGTTCACTAACACAGGGTATTACGTGACATCTCTATGAAGTTGTTACACCAAATGCCTGACCACAGGGCTTGCTCCAAGGGCTTGATCCAAGGAACATGAAGTGTCAGAGGGGCACTCACAGTTTTGGGAGCAAATGCAGCCCCGACAGTCAAAGCAACACTGCACATTTTTTACTCACTGTAAAAACAGGCTAACAAATGGTGCTGGTATTTTAATTCTTTCCAGAAATAAATCACAGATGGTATCCAAGGCCACCTGCAGTCCACGCTGAGAGGCATTTTCAAGGCGCACACACACAGAAAGGGCTGTATGAACAGCATTTTTATATTGCGTGGAGAGTGCAATGTAACCAAATTTAAACAACCCCAGATACTGTTGATTTAAAATATATAAAAACCCAGTGGGAAGGTGTGTGGGAAAGCTTAGCAAGAAACCTGAGTCTCCCTTATAGCATCAGGGCTTTATTTCTGAAGTGGAGTGAGGAGAAAGAGCAGCCTCACTCACTCCTTCTCTACCCATTCCAGGGATGTTGTGCACCATCGTTATCTCCTCGCTGAGAGATATAGTTATGGTACCCACACCGCTTCCTCCTCCTCCTTCCCCCATCTCGCCTGCCTTCGAGTACCAAGCACATATAAGCATGATGTCATGACACATCTTGTTGCCACAAACCAGTATTCCCAGTTTCCATGGGAAATGGAGTATCGCTCCATGCTGTGAGCAATACTCTAAGCTGTACTGTTGGCCAACTCTGCAAGAGCCAGACCACACACATTCCAGCACCAAATGTTTTCATACTGGTCCATCTGCCTCAGAATCACAGAATCATAGTGGTTGGAAAAGACTTTTAAGATCACAGAGTCCAACCATGAGCCCAACACTGCCAATTCCACCTCTAAACCATATCCCTGAGCACCTCATCTAAAGATAGTTAGTACAATTTCCTCAGAAAAGAGCAATTTCCTGCAGGCTTTTAACACCATGTCATAGAATCATGAAGGCTGGAAAAGACCTTTAAAATCATCAAATCCAACTGACAACCCAACACCACCACACCCACTAACCCATGTCCCCCAGCACTATATCTACACACTCTGAAATCCCTCCAGGGATGGGGACTCCACCACTGCCCTGGGCAACCCCTTCCAATGCCTCAGAACCCTTGCAGCAAAGAAATTCTTCCTCACATCCCATCTCAACTGCCCTGGCCACAACTGGAGCCCATTTCCTCTTGTCCTATCACTTGGTCCTTGGTTGTTCTCTGTGTTAATTTCTGGTGATCAGACCAAGACTGCTAAGAGATAAGACAGAGCTGGCTTGGGAATTGAAATTTTGAATGAGTGCAATTGCAGCAGGGAAGGTGAATCCCCCACCCCCCGTTGTTAAAAGGGTTATTAAAGACATAACAAATGTTCAAAAAATGGGTTTTCGGGCTCTGCTGTTTTTCCCTCTCTCTGCGCGTCAGCTCACGTGCGTTCCTGAGGAGTGATAGAACAGTCTCAACAACAACAGCAACAGTCTCAACTCAACAGCAACAGCAAGCAGGACAAAAGCTTGGTAACTATCAACAACAGCAAAAATGTCTTCATTACCACATGGGAGTTGTTCTTCATGTATGCATGAGGTTGTACAACCTCATTTTCACTCACAAACGCGAGAGTGCCCAGACAAGTTTGATTTCAGGTAAGACCAGCACTGTTTGATCTCCAGTACAGAGGGTCTCCGAAATTTCTAGCAACAGCAACAAACCTGCAGCAGAAGCAGCAGCAAGAATGCTAAAGCCAGCTTTTAGAGGAGCCATGGTTAACTGACATCTCCAATGGAGTATTTGGAAGAGACTTTAAAGCTCATCCACTAGACCAGGTTGCTCAAAGCCT
>NW_010333745.1:0-8027 GCF_000700745.2 Antrostomus carolinensis
TGGCAGGTTTTCCTCATCTTCCTCATCCAGGACCCCTCTTCCTCACCACCCGCAGATGTGTGAGAGCATCTCTGTTGGCACGGGCATGCCGGGCAAGGTGGCACCTCATCTTCCTCCCATCCTCCCTGCCTCTTGCCCTGCAT
The DNA here is from genome assembly GCF_000700745.2 of Antrostomus carolinensis. Lineage (NCBI taxonomy): Eukaryota > Metazoa > Chordata > Aves > Caprimulgiformes > Caprimulgidae > Antrostomus > Antrostomus carolinensis. The sequence continues at coordinate 144 of NW_010333745.1, forward strand.
CAAGCCCTGCTCCTCCTGAAACAGGAGAAGGAATGTATAAGCTCTTGCAAACCGTGAGACACAGCAAGCCCGTCGGATCACGCGTTCAGAAATGCCCCACTCTGCCCAGCCGTGTTTTACTCAGCACTAATTTGCAAGTCTTTGCATTCGAGATGATATTGAAATTACTCTCGTTTCCAACAATGGTAAAACCAGGGCTTACCCAGACCTGGAGGAAGCTCGTCTGCCTGCTCGGCTCCCGTGGCATTTCTCAGAAAAGTGGACAACAACTCTGCAAAGAATGAACTGAAAAGTGACATATTGGCCCTGCTTTGTTTTCACTTCCATCAGCTGAAACCTTCATCTTCTCTGATTCCTGAAAGGCTTTCATTGTAATTAACTTCACCAGGACATACTTCAAGAGAAGGACAACGGAGCTGGGGAAGGGTCTGGAGCACAAGTGTGCTGAGTTCCCTTGTGGCTGAGGGAACTGGGGGGGTTGAGCCTGGAGAAAAGGAGGCTGAGGGGAGACCTTCTGGCTCTGTCCAAGTCCCTTGGAGGAGGGTGGAGAGAGGTGGGGGTGGGTCTGTTCAACCAAGGCCCAAGGGACAGGACAAGAGGAAATGGGCTCCAGTTGTGGCCAGGGCAGTTGAGATGGGATGTGAGGAAGAATTTCTTTGCTGCAAGGGTTCTGAGGCATTGGAAGGGGTTGCCCAGGGCAGTGGTGGAGTCCCCGTCCCTGGAGGTGTTTAGAAGCTGGGTAGATGAGGAGCTCAGAGATCTGGTTTAACAGTGGACAGGTACAGGTGGACCCGATGATCTCAAGATCTTTTCCAACCACACGATTCTATGATTCTGTGAACACAACACTGCCAGTCCCCCCTCAGCAGAGGTGGCCGAGCAGGTAAATCTGTGGGAAGCCAAGACTGGGCTTTAGCAACACCCACCCTAACGGCTTGTGTTTGCCTGGCAGAGCCCAGGCACGGACCAGGCTGCTCCCTTCTCCCTGTGTCCCATGCTTTGCCTGGAGCTGTGTCCCCACAGCCACAGCCCCAGCGGTGCCAGCCCAGACCCCCCAGCCCAGGGGGTTTGTGCCCCTGACAGCCCCAGCCAGGACCCTCAGCAGCACTCGTGGCTCCCCTGTCCCCGAGGGGCTGTTCGCTGCAGGGACACTTGATATTGGATTTTGTTAAATTAAACATTCAGTCTGGTATTATCTGACCCAGCTCTGAAGTCTCCCAGGCACAAGTGAACTCTGCTGTCTCAGCTTTTCATTTACATGTTTATTTACTGCCTTTCAGGTCCCCCGCTTCGCACCGTACAGCCTCTGATGAATAAATAACCGATGCCCTTGTAGGCCAGATTGATTAAATGTATTTAATTAATGAGCCCAACTCCCCTTGAGGACTCTCCCAACTAAAATACTGAAACCAGACTTTTGTATATGACACCGCCAGGACCCATTGATTTGCAGCGACATGAAAGAGGAATAATTTAGTGACTTCATTGATGGCACAGCAAGGACATCCCCGAGGACGGGGAGAGGCTGCCGAGGGGCTGCTGGGGGAGCCACAATCCCGACCCAAAACCACAATCCCAGGAGAGCCAGAGCCCGAGCAAAAGCCAGAGAGAGCAAGAGAGGAAGAGCCCCTCATGAATCTCCTGCCCATGGGGGACAGGAGATGGGCCTACAAGCAGACTGCGGAGGGACTTTGGCCAAGGGAGTGAGAGAACAAGGGGTGATGGCTTGAAACTGGAAGAGGGGAGATGGAGCTGAGATGTGAGGAAGAAATTCTTTGGTGTGAGGGTGGTGAGACAATAGCCCAGGTTGCCCAAGGAAGCTGTGGCTGCTCCTCCCTGGAAGTGTTCAAGGCCAGGTTGGATGAGGCTTTGAGCAACCTGGTCTAGTGGAAGGTGTCCCTGCTGCTGGCAGGGGGGTTGGGACTGGATGAGCTTTAAGGTCCCTCCCAACCCAAACCAGTCTGGGATTCTGTGATTCGATGATATCCCATGGGCAGAGCTAAATGCCAGTTTAACTTATGAATTTCAATATTCCTCACCCACCCTAGACCTTGCACTTGCAAACTGGCAAAACATGAAGTCCTTTGACTTCCAGCGACAACTGAAAACATCAGGGTGTGATCAGTGTTCTTCTCCTAACAAATCCCAGCTGAACCCAAACCCCAGCTCTGTTCTGGCTGCTGAAAACAAACCAGCTCTGGCCCAGCTCACACCAGGACAAGGGGACAGACTGAGCTTGTGCTCATGGACGTGCTGTCAGGGTGTCCAGGCAGGCTGCCTGCCCGCTCCCCAGCTTCCCGTGATCCAAGGCAGATGGCAAACCCTGCCAGCACCTCACCCTGCCGGCACCTCGCCCTGCCACGCTCCGCAGCATCCCAGAGAAGATACCGCATGGATTTATTAATTAATCCATTAAATTATCGCTGAAGCTAATTGAGACCCACACGTCCCCCCTCCAGCTCCCTCCCCACCGGGCGGCAGCTGGGGCAGAGGCGCAGCGTTGGCGAGGATCAGCGGCGTGCGTTAATTGGCTGCCGTGGGGAGCTCCTGACGCCAGGCGTGCGGCGTGTCCTGCAACGCGCGCGGCTGCCAGGCTCCTCTCGGTCACCATCGTCAGGTTTTAATTAGTCTCAGACACGATTCCTGTCACAAGCACTCTGCTGGGGGTTGTTTGTTTTAATTTGATCAGGGACAGGCAAAGACAGGGGGAAGAAGGAAGGTAATTAAATTTGACTAAAAATCTTGGAATGCTATTAAAGCTGATGGCTTCATTTGCATAATCCACTACCTGCAGCGGCTCTCAACTTCCACCAGTTTGACTGTCACCCACCCGTGGAAGCCCCTCGGAGCCCGGGGATGGCCTGGCTGGGACAGGGACATTCAGGGGAAAGGGGAGGTGGGTCAGTGGGGAAAGAAAAAAAAAAATCCTGGTTTGCTTTTGGCAAGTTGGGGGCTGCAGGTGAGGTAAGAGGTTAAAACGCAATAGCTGAGTGTGGGGGTGTCACTTGGCCAGCACTGGGCTAGCAACCAAACACAGCCACTCGCTCGCGCCCCCTCTGCCAGGGAATAGGAGAGAGATTTGGGGGGCAAGGGCAAGGAGACTCCTAGGGTGAGAGAAGAACAATTTAACCATTGAAATAAAATAATAATTGTGATATTAAAATAATAGTGAAATAATTTTATATTATATTATTTAGTGATATTAATTGTGATATTAAAATAATAGTAAGAAAATATGCAAATGAGTGATGCACAGTGCAATTGCCCGGCCCGTTCCCAGATCACGATCCCGCAGGAGCGACAATCCCAACCCGAAACCGCAATCCTGGGAGAGCCAGAGCCCGAGCCAAAGCCAGAGAGAGCAAGAGAGGAAGAGCCCCTCATGGATCTCCTGCCCATGGGGGACAGGAGATGGAACAGCCCCTTGGCAGAGCCCAATGCCAAGGTAGTTTATTAATTTAAATATTCCTTGCTCTGCCCCGCCCCAGACCTTGCGCTTGCAGACCATCAAAACACAAAGTCCTTCAACTTCCAGTGACAACTGAAAACATCGGGGTGTGATCAGTGTTCTTCTCCTAACAAATCCCAGCTGAACCCAAACCAGGACACTGGGGTAAGTGATTAAAATGCAGCAGCTGGGGTGAGTGGTTAAAATATCACCACCTGATTGCTCCTCTTCTAGATCCTGGGGCTGGCTGAGGACACACACCCAGGAGCAGCTGGTGCAGATGCTCAAGCCCTGGCTGAGGAGCAGCGTGGTGCCAGGTCACGCTGTGGCCAGGACCCTGAGAGCAGAGCTGGTGGCTGCCAGCAAGGCACACACAGCCGCTGTGATCCCGATCCTGGCTGGGGGAAGGATGAGGCTGTCAGAGCTGGGGTTGGAGTCCCCAGCACAAGGACACCTGAACAGCAGGTGGGTGTAGGACCAGGGCCAGCCTTTCTCTCCTGAACCCTCCCTTTGTGTGGCCTTAAACAGCTCCTTTTGTCCCCTGGTGCTGCTGTTTCCCTACTCGTGTTTCCCTGTTTAACACAGAAAATGCTGTTCCTTGTTCCCCTGCCTGGCTGTCCATAAAGCGATAATTATTCTGCTCGTTGGTGAGTTCGTTCTAATGATGTTTGCTAAATGTTTGATTATTCTTGCAAACATCCCTTTTGCCTGTGGAGTCAGGGCTGCGGCTGCTCCACGGGCTTTCTCAGAGAAGCGGGTTTTACAGGCAGGGGCTTTGTTTTCTAGAGGCAGAGGTAGCGTTTGTGATGCTGTTCAGATTGTTGGTTATAGAGATACAATAATTAAGGTGATGAGCTTACACTGGGTGACAAATGGGTTTGGTGATTAGTAGAATTAGACAGTAAAAATCCTGGATGGTTTGGGGACAAAACACAGAGAGGATGAGGGGACAGGAGTGTTGGAGGGGAGAGACAATGAGGAGACTGGTAGGTTGAAATAAGCACAAATTAATAATTGAAATAAAATAATAATGATGATATTAAAATAACAGTGTTGTCCCTGGGATGTGCACTGACAGCCCAGAAAAATCCTCTGGCTGTTTAAAGCAGGAGTGACCACCCTGTCCCCCAGTCCTGCCAGCAGCAGATGGAGGACACAGGCTGGGATGGTGCCTGTCACCGATGGGCTCACTGCCCACCACAGCCATCCCTCGTCAAGCCCTGGAGACCCTTGTGCAGTGCTTGAGAAATGCTGTTAAAGGTCTTTCTGGATTATTTTCTGTAATCAAGGCCTTACCAAGAGGCTGGGGGCATCAGAGGAGGGGGATCATCACGCAGAGCTTTCCCATAGAGGAGTTGCCCATCGCTCTTGGCTCTCTAAAGGCACACAAGCTTTTCCCACTGCAGGAGCCGTGTGGCCAGAAGAGTCCAGGAGAAAGAGCAGAGTGGGTTGGAGTGCAAAACACCCAGGTGTTTGAGAATAATGTAGAGAAAACTGGTGAGGAGCTTCATCCCAGCCCCCAGGTGGGCTCCAGGGGAAGGAGAGAACCTCAGGTAGAGGCACGTAGCTACCCAAGTCCCATCAGTTCTTACTTTGCTGGGAGATGGAGCCCACCCTTGCATCATCCAGCATCGTCCCTTCTCCAGACTTGCTGGGAATAAATCCTTAGCATGAAGAAAGGAGAGAAACAATGCGGAGATGGATCTCCTAAGTGCTGGGCCAACCAACAGGTTATCAGCACCAGTGCTGAAGAGGCTCTTGTGATACAAGTAACTACACAAAAAAGAGGAATGAGGACAGATGGAGGAGGATGAAGATGTTGGGCTGTTACAGGAGCAGTGGAGGGGAAGAAAGAAAGTGATGTGGGCCAAATGTAGGAGGCTTTGAGCAGCTGAGGAGAGACTGAGGCTGCGCTGGCTGCAGGGGCTGTGAGGGATGGGATGGGATGGAGGGACACCATGGCCACGCTTTGCAGCGGGTGTGAGAACAGAAATAAGCTGAAAAGCCACCTGGTCCCAGATGGTGTCCAGAGGCAGCAGTACCTGAGGGGACATTGAGCCTCTTCCTCCAGCACCATAAAGCTGCCAGAGAGAGAAGATGGGACTGGCACCAGCAGGGCGTTAGGAGCTCATTGCCCAACAGTTGTTCTGGCAGCGCACATTGTCGTTATGAGGTGACGTGGTGATGTTCTGGGGCTTGGGGGTTTTTTTAAAAAAAGGAATGGATTGAATTTATCATGAGCCTCAGCAAAAATAGGATGTTGTAAAAATGAATGGCACTTGCTAGCAGGTAACATCTGTCATTGCTCTGGGAGCTGCCTTGGGAAGAGTCGCAGCTCCAACTGCAGCAATCCCACACACTGAGCACGGACAGGCTGAGGGCACAGGGAGGATGGGATCCTCTTCTATGCCTTCTGCAACAATAGCACAGGATCTGCAGGACATGGGTCCTCCCCTTTAAAAAAAAACCCATGGGGCTGATGACATGTTGGCTGTCACTACAAGGAGAGCTGGAGCATCCTCCAAGCACCTTTCCCCAGCCAGTGTGCTGCTGCTGCTGTCTCCAGTGCCATGGGGATGAAGCATGAAGTGTTTGCAACGTGGCTGGAGAAAAACAGGCATCATCCAAAAGTCATTGCTGTTGCTTTTCCCCCATCCCCTCAATATTCAGCTTATATTTGGGGTTGTGTAACTTCTCTTGTGCTTCTTGCAGCTTTCCTTGGATTGCACAGTTCTGGGGCTCCTACTGAACTGTTCCTTGTCCTCCTCCAGTGGCATTTTCCCATGGGATCTAGCAAAACCAGGACAGGCTCAGATGTCTGAGGATGCTCTTCAATACAGTCTGCATCAGAGCCCCAGGAATTCCAAGAGAGCCACAGCTTTGCAAGGTGAGTACAAATCTGAAGGGGGGAAAACTACCTAAAAGTGTCTAAAGGACCAGCCAGTAGCAAGAGGAAAGTTGTGCTGGTTCCCCAGTAAAGCCCAGAACTGGCTTAACCTTTGTCCAGACCAGGTGGCCTTAGGGGAGCCACTTCTCCTGGGCCTGAAAATCTGGGTTTTCCCCTGGCAGTGGCTCCCAAACATCCTCCCTCAAGGTCCTTAGCAGGCTGCATCCCACAAGATGCATAAAGCCATGGAGGGTCTGAACCCTAAAAGCAGCTCAGCTCAGTGTTGGTGTCTAAACCCCAACATCAGAGCCAGGTGTTGTGATCAAACTTCCTGTCTGCTTTAAGGTTGGCAATTTCACATGATTTTGGTGTGACAACTGGAAGGAAAAAAACCCAGCCCACAAATATTTTCCTGTGACTTATTCTGCAGTGATCTGCAGAAGGACCAGGCGTGTAAGTTTGCAGGATGTGGCAGGAGCTGCCGAGTGTGTCGGCTTAAACAGCTTTAGCAATTAGTTCCACTTCTTCCTCCCAGCCCTTGCACAGCCCAGAGCCCTTACAGGCTGCTCCACCTCTGCCCTGGTTGGTCTCTGGTGAAACTGGTTCTGTTCCTCTCAGAGTTTAAACCCTAAATGAGCAGGGTAATTATTTCACTTCAATATTTATAGCTTTATTGCCTGCAACCATGTTTCTACCCAGCTGTGGGAAGTGGGAGCGCTGGTCCTTCCTCCCCGGCTCTTACGGCCGGATGGTGATGTTGGTAGAAGCTCGCAGGAGATCAGGGGTCAGAGCTGCTTTCCAATGCAAATGCTCACTCGAGTACAGCTAATGTTTCTCTTCAGCTTCAACCATGCGTTTCCCTTCATGAATTCTTGTGGGTGTCTAACTTTTATTATGGTTTTATTTCCTACTCACCAGTTTTCCCTTGGTGGCCATCCTGCTAAGGTAACGTTATGCTTTCGTGGGGACTGTGCCATGGCAGGGGCAATCTTGGTGGCAATGGAGATAGCTCTTGACATGGCTGCCACCCTGATGGTCACCCTCTGCATGGAGCAGCCCAGCGAGCTCTGCAGCATCCCATAGCATCTCTGTGCCCACACAGCCCCTGCCCAGCACAGGGTGCGGGGATGGTGTCAGCACACACTGAATTAGAACAGCATGGTAAGGTCCAATCCCTGTCCTGGGCACTGGTGAGGCAGCAGCTCGAGTGCTGGGTTCAGTTTTGGGCCCCTCACTCCAAGAAGGACATGGAGGTGCTGGAGTGTGTCCAGAGATGATGCCTCACAGCATCCCATCCCGGCAGGGAAAGGAGCGGTGCTGTCCCTGCTGCCCTGTGCCCAGGGAACGAGACACTGCCTCCAGTTCTCCCTTTGCAGTCTCCCGTGGAGTCATTAATTCCCATTAATCTGACACCAGGTTGTTACTGGGAGCTGTTAACTGGTCCATACTGGAGAAGTGGACAAGGTGATGCATGTGGCGATGGCCTGTCCGGGGGATGATCATGGACAAGCGTGTGTGGTGTTCACTGTTACCGTGTTTTCTTACAGTT
>NW_010333745.1:8041-8836 GCF_000700745.2 Antrostomus carolinensis
CTCTGGCCCATTTGCTTGTTACTTGGCAGCCTCTCAGCCCTGTGACCTTCTTCCTCCCTGTCCTCTCCTGCCAGCTCACAAATGAATTTTTTGAAGGAAGGTGTTTTTGGGTTCACTGCTCTGGCTCCTCTTTGCCGTTAATACAGCTGATAATGGGATTGAACTTTGCCCAGGATACTTTTTTACCTTTCAAAGCACCAGTTAAATTGTCTTTTCTCCTGTTTGCCCTCCTCTCAGCCCTGTGACCTTCTTCCTCCCTGTCCTCTCCTGCCAGCTCACAAATGAATTTTTTGAAGGAAGGTGTTTTTGGGTTCACTGCTCTGGCTCCTCTTTGCCGTTAATACAGCTGATAATGGGATTGAACTTTGCCCAGGATACTTTTTTACCTTTCAAAGCACCAGTTAAATTGTCTTTTCTCCTGTTTGCCCTCTTCTGCATCCCCTTCCTGCCTGGAGGGTTAGAGCTGAGGACAGAAGAGGAATGCAGAGACTCGCTGAGGTGCCACCCTGCTGGCACCTGCAGATGGAAAATCCATGTGTTTAAGCGGGCTGATCCCTCAGGAGTCCTCCTGGGACTGCGGGATGTGTGGCAAGCCTTGCTCCAGGCTGGGTGCAGGGACCCCAGCCCAAGGGGTGCTGTGCCCATCGAGGGGGTCAGGGCAGAGCTGGTGGGGAGCTCTGCACCTCTTTGCAGCACATTCTCTTATTTGTAAATGAACATGTTTACCAAAAGCATCCTGCCACAGGGCTAAGGTGGTAAAGATGGATGAATTTCCTTGCTGTCCTTGAACCAGAT
>NW_010333745.1:8873-9332 GCF_000700745.2 Antrostomus carolinensis
CTGGAGCCATTGTGCCTGTTGCTGTGACTGCTGCAGTGGGTGGGTTTTGCCCTGGGAACAGCAGAGAGGATTTAAACCAGGACTGAACTGCGTCTTGCCTGGCTGTGGACAGCATCCTGATCTGATTTAATCCTTCACATCTCACCAGCACTGCCCCATTCCTGCAGGGTTTTTAGTCTGAAGTCAGTTGTGCAGAAGGGCCATTGGCACAGGATGCTGGTGCGGAGGGTCCATCCTTGGAAGGTGCAGAGCCTGTGCCTGGCTGGGGGGGTGTTTGTAGGAGAGGGAGAGATTCACTGGGCAGCACTGGACACTACGCTCACAAGCCAGGGGTGTTTCAGAGGCTGCTCTCAGTTTAGCTCTGGAGATTCAGAGCTTTGCCTGGCATTGCATGTGGTCTGGGCACAGGGTGATGGTGGCTCAGGCTGTGACAGGAGGGGAAAACTGCCCATCCCTTCA
>NW_010333745.1:9436-16071 GCF_000700745.2 Antrostomus carolinensis
GACAGATCAGCTCCACATCTGCCTCAGCCTGCTCCTCCAGAGGCAATTTCTCCAACCGAAGAGCATATTTCTGTGTTTTAACACCGAACCATGGCTGTTCTGCTGAGCTCAGCATCCTGCTTCCCAGGCTGGGAGCAAGGCAGCAGGCTGTGACTGTGGTGAGATGGATGAACAAACCCTGTCGTGGCCCCAGACTAACAATTCCCACCCAAGCCATCAAGTCCTGCAGCAGCCAGACCAAGGGCTGTGACAAAGGCAGTTGCTGCCCATGCCAGGTGAGAGCAGAGCTGGGGGTGTGGGTGTCACACACAGTGACATTGACCTGCTCAGCACCCATGGGAGAGCGGAGCTGGTCCATGATGTGCAGCTCGTGGCCTCAGACGCTGGCAGAGACTCACCTCAAACAGAGGGGAAAAAAAAGCACCAGAGGAGTCAGACCTGAGCGAGAACCCGGGGATTTGGCACCAGGAATTACCCCAGGGGACAACAAAGCAAAAGGGAAAGGCTAGTTTGATTTGCTCAGAAGTACCATGATGCAGGGAGATATCTGTGAGGAAGGTGCTGGGCTGGGGCAGAGGCTGCCTGGCAGATGACTGCAGAGCTCTCCAGAGAGGTTGCACTTTTAAAATCCCGGGATATAAATCTATGCCAGGCAATTGCACAAGTCCTCTCCGAGCCCCTCGGGGCTCTGTATCATAATGTATTGTGGAGATTTAATGCGTGTGGGGAAGCGTCCAAGGCCCATACATCATCGGGGGTGGTGGTGGGAAGCGTGTCCCCAGGAGCCGGACGGCGATCGCTGCCAAAGGGCGTCAGGAGAAAATGTTTTTGGCCCGTTAACAAAGCTCACGTTAAGAAATGCAAACTTGGTGTGAGGAGGCTGACGGGCTGAGGGAGCGTGGGGAAGTGAGTGGAAGGGCTCTGAGCACTGGAGGCTGTAGGAAAGTGCAGCAAGAGGGTGGCACAGGGGAGGCATCGCTCTGTCGGGTGGTCCAGAGCGAGAACGGGCTGTGGGGATGCCCAGGAGAGTCAGAGCTGTAAGTTGGATGAAGAGCCACGAAATGTGGGGTGTGTACAAGAGCAGATGGGCACCCCTCAGCTCCTGCTGGGCTTCCTGAGCAGAGCAGGCTCCGTGCTGGGTTGGAAGCAGCAGGAGATGGGACCTGGGACACATTTCTACACCGGGTGCCACCCCATGAGGTGATTCCTCACTTGTTTCCTGCTGGCGCGTCTCCAGCCAGGTCCAGCATCAGAGCAAAGTTGTGACCTGGCACCTTCACACCTTCTTGCAAAACTTTGCTGCCCCAATCTCCCTGTTTTGCCCACAAGCCACCCAAAATCCCAGCCTGTACCCCTGTGCCATGAGGAGATTCCTGAGGGTGGGATCCTCAGCTGGGGGTATCATTTGCTGCTGGGGGTTATGACTTTTGGGCAGCTCTTCCATGGGGCACACGCAGCTCCACAGGGTGACAGCGTGTTCTGAGAGTTCTGCAGAAGAAATGCTGTCAGTCCCACACACACTTTCATTTTAGAGCTTTGAATTTATTTTTTTTTTATTTTTTTCCCCCTGTTCTCCTGGTTGCAGGTTCAAAGGCTTTGCAGTCACTGTCCTCTGGCTCCTTGGCATCCAGCAGCAAATGCCAGAGCCTGAACATCAGGGCAGAAAAGTGGGTTTGTCTCTTGATGCTGAGCCCCCATCCAGCCTTGAGGCCAAAGTCCTCGCTTTAAACTGCGGCAGCAGAATTGCCCAGCCTCTGCAGAGCCCAAGATTTGCATGCACAGAACTTTTTTCCAACAGCTTCTTTGCCTCTCTGAAAAATGAATTATTTTGCCTCTCTTCCATTTCCTCTTCCCCCACCAGCCTCACCCTATCTGGCTTTGAGCTTCAAAGTACCCTTGGATCTTAAATAAATTTAATTTAGAGCCACAGATACTTTATATCATGTTCTTTTGGAAGCTGTTCCCTGATTCCTCACACCAGGGAACATCGGGGCCAGCTCAGGGCTGGAGGGGGGCTGAGCTTCTGGGACCCTGTTTCCTTCAATGGAGAGGAAAAGAGCATCAGTACCAGGAACAGGGACAGAAATAGTTGTTGGGTTGTTTTACAAACATCACTGAGAATTCTGGTAAGTTTATTGATAAACTTTAAGTGTATTGGTAGAAATGTGCGAACAGAAGGGGGGGTGTGTGTGATTTAATCCCACACACTTACGTCTTTGTGGTGAGGAGAGGTGGCACAGCAGGGCCTGTGACCTGAGCAGAGATTTGCTGGCCAGCAGCAGGGGAGGGGTTAAATTCTTGGAGATTTTCTGGACCAGTAACAAGGCTTTGGAAATGCTGGGGAAAGGGGACTCCAAGGAGACCCGTGGGCTGGGCAGATAGGCTGGGAGCTGAGCACAGCCCTGGCAGGGGTTTGCTCCCCAGCTGGGACCCCCTCTCCTCCCTCCCAGCTGTCAAACGCCGACTCCTCATCCTCCTCCTCGGGTGGATTTGAGCCAGAGAAGCTGTTCCACCCCTGGACCCCCCATCCCATGGTTCCCACCCTCCTGGTCCATGGAGTTTCCATGCACTGGGAAGGGCATGGGTGACAGCCTGCAATAGGGTGGCTGTGTCACCATTTGTCCCTGGCCACTTCAGAGCCATCAGTGGCACGGCCGGGCTGCCTGGGGACAGTCCCTGCAGCAGGAGGACCTGTGCCCAGGGTGGGCTGCTCAGCACCCCCCTCACCTCCCCTCTGCTCCCCCCCGAGTGCTCCTGGGACCAGGGCAGGGGAGGCAAAGGGACATCGTGGGGATGGGGACAGGGGGATCACTGGGGAGAGCAGGAGGCCCCTGCCCCTACCCACAGCCCTCTGCAGCCCACCTGGACCCCAGCCCACCTCACCTAAGCACCCCGGGGTGCGCTCAGGTGAAGGTCAGGGGTAGTGTCTGCCTTGTCCCCATCGGGGCCATGTCCCCGCACTGGGATGGGTGACTGGGGATGGAGTGGAGGGACAAGGCAGAGACCACCATGGATGCCACCACTGGATCATGTCCATGGGGCCACAGGACACAGGTGGGCACAGGTACTGACTGCAAACCCAGCAGAGAGCCCTCTCAAGGAGCAACCATCCCTCCTCCTCTTCTCCTCCTCCTTTTCCTCCTTCTTCTCCTCCTCCTTCTCCTCCTTCTTCTCCTTGTTCTCCTCCTCCTTCTCCTCCCTCTCCTCCTCCCCAGGCTCTTCTTGGACTCCCCTGGGACATTCACCCCAGGGTGCTGGGTGGGCAGGTGGGCCCGGGCTGGTGAGCACAGAAGAAGGACCAAATTCATTCCCTTCTCCTCTTCTTTCCTCACCACACACATCCCCTCGCTGGATTTTCTGCACAGCGTCCACACAGACCACGAGGTGCTGCAGATGTGCCCAACGGCTGCTGTCCCAACACCTTCCCCACCACGGTGATGTCCTCACAGCGTGTGGCTTCCTGGGGACCGGTGACAACCTGGAGCATCCCCAGTGCTGATGTCTGCGCTCCTGGGAGACATCAGCGTGTTCATGTACGTTAGCAGGAGAGGACCCACAGCATCTCCAAGTCCTCCTGTCCTCCTCCCTCCATCGCCCACCAGCCCAGACCCTCTCTGAGCCTTGGGGGACAGGGACGGCCCCACCAACGCTGCTGACATGAGGCTGCTCCTCCTCATCCTCACCCTGCCATCGCTTCTCTACGCTGCTACAAGTAAGTGGCTGTCTCTGCAGGTCAGGCTGTGGGAAGTGGGGAGGAAACCAGGCGGTTTGAGTGGGGTGTGGGGGGCAGCAGTTCGTGGGGATTTATAGCGGGATGTGGAGATGGATCCTGGCACACTGGGGTGCTGGCTGCTGCGGGCAGAGCCCTGTCCTGTGAGGAACCTGGTGACACTGCTCCCTGCACTCCCTGCTCACCTTCCTGGGCATCCCTGGCACCTGTAAACCCAGACGCTGCTGCGAGTCCCGATTCTGCTTTTTCTTTGAGAGAAAAGGGAGCGAGAGCCAGAGCGGAGGGAGCAGCCGCTGTGATGATGTTACAGGGGCTGAAAGAGGAGGGAGCGGAGGACAGAAACCAGGCTGAAAAGTGACGTTTTTGGCTGGATTTGAGGAAGGGGGATGGTGGAAAGGCAGGAGCTCTGCCCTGTTTCCATCTCAGTCTGATTTGTTGTGGTTTCTTTCCATGGATGGCAATGCAAACTGCCCCTTCCCTGCCTGCCCCGGGAGAGGGGACAGAGGGGAGTTAAACCTTCCTCCCCAAGCAAGCGGTCAGTGCTTTGTGTCTCCTTTGGGGTGGTTTGCTTTGGAGGCAGCTCAACTCACCTCAGATGTTTGGGGAATTGTGAGCAGCGTGCTGTGCCACGATGGTGGGACACACCGTAGTGGGAGAACCCGGGTGCTAGAGACAAACGGGACGGGAGATGCGTCCCCCGGGCACGTCCCGCGGCTTCGCTGGGGGAACTCACGGGGTTTCTCTGCAGAGGGAGGCAACGTGGACCAAAGGTGTTTCATCCAACCTGTTAGTTTCCAGAGAATTTGGTCACGGTTGTTTTCTTGGTGACACCTCAGCTTCATTTACAGCCCTGGGTGGCCCTTGTACAAAGCCGAGGCAGATGCTGAGCTCAGTCCCGGCTACGTTTGGCCACCTCCACTCTCTGGGCTTCCTTCTGAGGTCCCCACTGTGGCATGGTGCCTGTGCCCACCCCATCCCACCTCAGCCAGGGAAGGACAGTTTATCTAATAGGTGGCATGATCCAAAAATCATCTGTTCTCAGTGTTTTACCTTGCCTGAAACACACACTTCTCCTCTGGTGTGGGATTTTTTGGGGGTTTTGTTTTTTTTTTTAATTTCCTCTTCTCCTCTCCTGTCTGAGGTTGTTCTCTGATTTCTGTCCCACACAGTCCCTGGTTCCCCCAGCCCTGAGCAGAGTTCCTGCAGAACGAGATCCCATGGGGGTGGCTGGAAAGCACCGGTTTGGCTGGGAGTCTGGGGCTTGAGCATCATTCCTGAACAAAAATAGAAGCTATCTGAGTTTATGGGTGTAAATATATATACGTGTAAACTCCTCTCTCTCAGTATCCACGTAGCTCCCTATGCAGTTACAGTCCTGCCACTGTTCCAGACTCTTTTAAGAGGTTTCCCATTTAGCAGATTTGCAGTGAGACACTTTTAATTGCCCTTTGTCTTTGTCCACGTTTCAGTTTGCTGGTGAGGGGTTTATCCTGCAGGGACCCTGCGGTTCTGTGCCAAAGCAGGGACAGGCCAGCAGAGACAGAAACCAACAGGGGCGAGCTGGAAACACACAGAGAATCCCAGAATCACCTGGATTGGAAAAGCCCTTTAAGCTCATAGAGTCCAACCATGAACCCAACACTGACCAGTCCCCTATGACTAACCCATGTCCCTCAGCACTGTGTCTACACGACTCTTCAATCCCTCCAGGGATGGGGACTCCACCACTGCCCTGGGCAACCCCTTCCAATGCCTCAGAACCCTTTCAGCAAAGAAATTCTTCCTCACATCCCATCTCAACTGCTCTGGCCACAACTGGAGCTGTCACTTGGACCTGGTTCATGGATTCAGGTGGACGGGGATCCCTTCCAGAGGTGCTTGGGATGGCTCCAGCTTTCAGGAAAGATTTATGGGACCACAACAGACTCTGCTCCAAATCTTAAAACACTTTGAATCATACTGATTAAATCCGTTGGGTTTCACATGGATTTGGAGTTTCCCCAGAACAAACACCCCAGGTGTGACAGTAAATCCTGGGGCAGGCTTGTGGGATCCCTGACCGGTCAGAGATGTCCGGGTGGGGGTTCAGGCAGTGCCCGCTCTTTGTGTCTGGCTCACCAGCTATTGCAGAAATTGGGGATATTTCCAGTCTGATGGAAAACTTCCTCAGGTCTGGGCATGGCCTGTCTGCAGGAAAACCCACGGGTGTGGGGTGCTGGGCTGGCCGGAGGGGACCACATCCGTGCGATGCTCTTGCCATGCATTGCAGTCCCCCACCAGTCACCCCCGTGCCCCATCCCTCCCCGCCCCACAGCGCAGTGTTTGCAGATGGGGTGGATAAGGGGGGGGGGAGACTGAGGCAAAGTGCTTTCAATTCTGGCACGCACCATTAGCCAGGAACAGCCTGGCAGCTGGAGAAAATCCGGAGGGACAAGCTGCCCCCCAGCCGTGCTCCCCATCGCCTGACGCTTCCCGGGGTCCTCGGTGGAACTGGGGGGCTGGGTCTGGCGCTGTCTCTGCCCTGGACAATGGCAGTAGATTCCTGAGCAGGGCCCTGGAGCTGGCTCGCTCTGGTGGAAAGGGCTCAGCAAAAAGGGAGCCAGAGCTGCCCAGGGATGGGGCTCTGCCTTGGGGATGGGGTAGCTGAGGTGGGGCTGGGAAGGAGGGTTGGGATCCAGTTTGTTGGGGCTCTCCATTTCCAGCGAGCAGAACTGCCTCTGCCTGGCTGTCCAGGCTCCAGGGTGGCATTTTACTGGCTAAAATTGCTCCCAAAACAACTTTTGGGTCCCTTGTGTCCACTGGACCACGCTCGTGCCTCCTGAGTGGTCTCTCACATCCCAGCAGCTCACATGTGCTCTGGCTGGAGGTCAGCTTTGCAGGGATTTAGAAGCCAGGTAGATAAGGA
>NW_010333745.1:16103-20976 GCF_000700745.2 Antrostomus carolinensis
AGGTACAGTTGGACTCGATGATCTCAAAGGTCTTTTCCAACCAAATGATTCCATGATTCTGTGATTCTATCAGCTAGGAACAAAGCAGGATGTGGCCCCAGGAGCTCAGCATCCTGAAGGAGATGGCGCAACACCTGTGAGGGGTCTGGGAGCGGGAGGGGCTGACCTGGCACTGAGTATCTCCTCTTCCCTGGGCAGAGCCTCCTGTGACCCTGTCCCGGTGGAACAGCCACCCGTGTCCCTTGGGGCAGTTTCCCTGCGGTGACCTCTCGCTCTGCCTGCCCCAGGCCCTGCACTGCAACGGGGAGGACGACTGCGGCAACGGGGCTGATGAGGAGAACTGCGGTAAGAGGGGTGTCCCGAGTGCTGACCCCGACCTGGGAACACCGGGATGCAGGACCACAAGTGCCTCAGAGCAGAGGGAAGTGTGAGGAATCCTGGATCTGCTCCATTTTCCAGCTGCTTCCTCAGCTTTGGCATTTGCCATCATCCTGGCACAGTGGCCACGTCTCCTCCGGGGGGGAGCTCATCCCTCAGGGATTCCCAGGCTGGGATGCAGGAAAACCCTTGTTGCTGCAAGGCTGGGGCAGCTGTTTCTGGGCCGTGGTGGGACAGGAGCAGAGCAGGGGGGCTCTGTGCTGCTGGTCAGGACCTGCAGGGCTGGCAGAGTTAAAGACACCAAATCAGTCCCTTTTTTTCACGCGATGCCCAGTGCCACTGTGGAGCTCTTTGCTCGGGGATGCTGCGTCCTGGAGTGTAAATGAGTGAGAGACTGGACAGATCCCCACCTTCTGGGAGCTGTCGGGATGCGGCGTCAGGCTCGGGATACCCTTAAAGATGCTGGGTGGGACAGCAGAGTAAAGAAAAGTGTGTTGTGTCTGGGCTTGGAGACCCACCGTGGGGCTGGGGGAATCCCCGTTCCACCCCAGCGCAGCTGTGGGGCTGGAGCCAGATCTCAGGCATCGTGCAATCCAGGACCCTGTCCCTTGCTCTGGTGGCACTAACAGAGTCCCCATGCTCTGCCCTGCAGTGGATGACAGCGGCTGGCCGCAGATCTTGGGTGAGATGCTGGCTGCCAGGAGCAGCAGGATGGCAATGGAAGAGGAGGGTGACATCTGCTGTAAGCCACTCCCTGGGACTGGGCACCCTCCCGCACCCCACGGGTCTCCCCACCCTGCACAGAAAAAAAAAGCACATCCCCTCTGCTTTCCCGCAGGGCTGGAGCTCTTCCCGGAGCGGTGCCAGTGCTGGGGAAGGGCTGTAGACTGCACCAAGCAGGACCTGGCCACTGTCCCCCGGGTCTCTTCCAATGTCACCAGGCTGTGAGTAGCAGTGGGTGCCCGGACCCCTCCCCGGGAGCAGCGTGAGTGGGACACACACTGCCAGGGAAACAAGCTTAGAGGGCAGGAAATAAAATCCCTGGGTTTTTCCTGTTGTCCCTGGATCCAGAGAAGCAAAGAGGCTGTTCAGTCCCACTGAGCCCTCTCTGCTGGGCTTCAGCTGCCCACTGCAGCCCCCCACCCAGCACTGAGCAGGGGACGGCCGCATCCTGTATCCCTGCCAAGCCTCCAGCCAAGGTGCACAGGGTCAGAGACTGTCAGCAAGGTCCTGAGCACACACAAAGCCAGGGCCAGGAAGGGAGGAGAGTGTGGAAAAACTCATCTGCAGCAAATAATGCTTGCAGATTGGGAGGGCAATTAGCCGTGTTGTGCTAATGAACAGCAGCTGCCGTGCATTTTGTGTTGCACAAGGGGAGGGCCTGGTCTCTGCTTTCCCAGTCTGCTGGCCCTGGCTTTGATTGGGGGTTTTTAATTATTATTTCTGTTTTCCTGCTAGGGACCTGAAGAAAAATCAAATCCCTTCTCTGCTGGACAGTCAGTTTGCCAGGTACAGGAGTCTGAGGAAGCTGTGAGTATCATAGAATCCCAGACTGGTTTGGGTTGGAAGGGACCTTAAAGCTCATCCAGTTCCAACCCCCATGCCATCAGCAGGGACACCTTCCACTAGACCACTGTCGACTTTGTTGACTTTCTTCATCCTGCTCTCTGGCTGGTTTGTGTATAAGGGGAGAGCAGTGGGTTCACTGGTGGGGCCACGTGTAGAGGAACAAGAGTGTGCACTTGTCAGTGACAGGGACAATGCACCCTGATGGGATGTTGTGTTTGCCCAGACAGCAGCTATCTTTAGCTCCTGGAGCCCGTGGTGCCCACCAAAGGCAGTAGGTGCCCACCATGGGTGCTGTGATCCGGTGTCACCCAAGGGTGAGCGGGTCACGGAGCAGCACCCGTGTCCGGTGACAACCACTCGTGTGCGCAGTGGGTGAGGTGGCTCATGAGTGACCTGCCCTGTGCTGGAGAGCTCAGACCTGGGGTCTCTCAGCCCATCGCCTCTCTCTCAGGGTGCTGCACTGGGGGCTCAGGGAGGGACCCCACAGAGCTGGGTGAGGGGTGTTTGCTCTCGTGGGTGGGACGCAGCTTCGTACGGATGTAACCACATGGAGCTGCTCACAGCAGCCACTGGTGACCATCAGGCTGTCAGCTGCCTTCCCTTCGAGGGGAGTAAACGAGGCAGAGAGGGGAAAACAGCTTCTCCAGGGTGACTTGGGACAAGGGGCCCGTGGTGGAGCAGGGGCTGCAGCCTGGACTGAGCACAACTGGGGACAGCTGGCCCGTGACACTGGGTGGGCAGCACCAGCCCTGCAAGCCATGTGGCTGCTGTCCTGTAGACATGGGCACATCCCTCCCTTCCCTGGGGACCATGGACCCTGAGAATCCCTCAGAAAGCATATTTCTTCTTCAGTCTCTTTTCTGTTCTGTTTCTTTGTTTGTTTGTTTTTTTAATAGCTTTTTGCAAAACAACCAGATCCGTTTGATCTCACCCAAAGCCTTTGCTGGACTTTCTCAGCTCAAAATGCTGTGAGTAAGGGGGTCTGCATGATGGGGTGCTGGGATGGGCATGGTCCTCAGCTCCTCTTGCCATGAAGGCTCGTGGTACAGCCGGCTCAAGCCCAGGTTCTGAGCCCTCCTTCTTGCTCCCACAGGAGCCGGTACCAAGCATGCTCTTGGCTGGAGTTGTGTGTTTTGGGTGAATGTGGGGCAGAGCAGAGGCATTTCCCCTCCTCCAAGCACAGCTCTTTCCATCTCCACGTTGCCCAGCCTGAGCTGGGACCCTGCCTTTGGGCTGCTAAGGGAGATGGTGCCACAGGCACCCAAAGCCAGTGGCGTGGGCAGCTCCAGAAGAACAGCCTGAGCAAAAGCAGGTTTCAACAGCAGTGGTGTCTGAGGATCATTCTCCTCCTCTGCTCTGGTTCCAGGTTCCTCAGCCACAACAGGATCACACAGCTGAAGCCCCGGGTGTTTGAGGACCTTCATCGCCTCGAGTGGCTGTGAGTTCCTCTGCCACTCCCAACAGCATCAGAAGATCTGACTGATCCCAACTCGTCCTTGCATTTACCATAAATTCATTTCCTTAGGGGTGGAAAAAAGTGGGCATGATGGTTTCAGGGTGTCTGTGATAACACACCCACACTGCTGATGGGTGCAATGCCCAGCTGGTCTCCACCTTCCCACCCTCCACCTTTCCCACCAGCCCTGGGGACTGGGACACACTTGGCCTCTTCTGCAGCTTTTATGAAAATCCCATTTGAGTTTCCCTCCCCTGTTACTGGGGTCGGGTTTAGCACAGATTAGATGTGGCAGCAGCACGGCACGGTGATGGGCTTGGTGCAGAGATGGTCCCAGCTCCCGGGCTGCAGCACCAGAGGTTTGTGTATAAAAGGCTTTAAGTGCACTGTTAAACACGGAGATTTGCAGCTCCATCACCTTGAAAAATATCTGCCTGAGCTGAAAGTGCAGCTAAAATCCTTCCCCCCTGTTTATTCTCAAAGGCTCCCTTTGATCCGGGCCGTGCGCCGTGTGGTTTTACACACGGAGCTCATAAAGGTTTTGCTACAGAAAAGAGACTGTAAAGGCCACTGCACAGGACGGCTCGTTCCTGTTCTGCGTTTGCAGGAGCAGCTCGGGCAGGCCTGACCCCCCCAGGCTCCCCTCCTCTTACCTGCCATGGGACCAGCTCAGCTCTTCCTGAAATCAAAGAGGAATAACAGAGGATGAGCAGCTCACAGAGGGTGGTCTGTGGTGCAAACAAGCCAGAGAACTTTTGAGGAGCCAAGCACAGCCCTGAATTCCCTGAATGGTTTCTAATTTATCTTTATTTCACAGCAGAAGAGAGGAAAAAAATCCAACAGACCCTGACTGTGAAGGAATCCAGACTCTGCAGCTGGATCCAGCGCTCCAGCCAGGGCTGCCTGGGTGGATGCTAAGGGGGGAACAGGCTTCAGAGGGGGCAGCTCCTGCCCAGGGATGGGGATCTGTGGAAGCGTGCTGGGGAGAAGGGATGGACCCCCCCCACTGGGGCTTCCCTCGATGGGAGGGTCCAGCTCCCCTCATCTCACTTCTCCCCTTCTCCTCCCAGGATGCTGGACAACAACAGGATCACCCAGCTGGTTCCCATGATGTTTGCAGGGCTGAAGTCGCTGTATTTCCTGTGAGTAGGGGCGGGGGCAGCTCCCCGGTGGGGTTTGGGGAGACCCTGCTCCCTGGGTGTCTGCCTAGTACCTCCTGCACCTCTTCCCCAGGCAGCTTCCAGCCTTTTTCAGGGCAAGTCAGGGATGCTGGGGCATCCTCACCCTCCCCAGGGTAGGAAGGAGATGCCTGTTTGGTTCCCTGTCCCAGGAGCTGGCAGGAGAAGCAGAGGGCTTTGCTGGTGCTGCGGCTCCCCAGCACCACCACCCCCTGCTGCTCCCCAGCACCACCACCCCCTGCTGCTCCCCAGCACCACCACCCCCTGCTCCCCAGCACCATCCCCTGCTCCC
>NW_010333745.1:21103-22277 GCF_000700745.2 Antrostomus carolinensis
GTGCTGGTTGTGTTCCCTGAGCCAGGGACAGCAAACAGGACCTGGTGCTTTCCCCAACTGCCGGGTGTTTCACCCTGGGTCACCCCGAGCCAAGGGGGTTTTAAGGTCCAGCCATTTCCATGACGGATGCCCAGGATAACAAATTTACTTTAACCATCATAAAAGCAATTTTGCAATCACTGTAAGGTGACGTGAACACCTTCTCCATGGTCCAGAATAGAGATGGGAAACCTCAGCAGCAGCCTGGAGTCAGCATTAGGGGAAAAGCCCACGTGTGTGTGTGTGAGGACACAGATTCACACTCTCACACACGTCTGACCACGTTTTAAGCCACGTTCCCTGGGCACACACCTGCCTGGCTCCAGCCACGGCTGCTGCTCCGGGCTCCCGCTGTCTCTGCTGGAGATGGAACTGCTGGAGATTGGCTCTAAAAGCCTGGAAGTTGTTTTTGGGGTTGTGGAAGAGTCGGGTGATGGCTGAACCTGGGGACAAGGGACCCATCAGCACAGGGGGGCTGAGGGCAGCTGGGGAAGAGGAGCTGTGACCCCGGGGTTTTGCTCCTCAGCAAAACCTGGGCAGCACTCGGTGTGCAGAGACGTGTCCCTGCTCTGTCCCTGGAGCTGTGTGGCCATGGGGACAGTCCTGGGGGGACAGAGCTCCCCTTGGCCGCGTGTTCCCAGGTTGTGGGTGGCAGCGCCACGCTGCTCGGTGACGTGCTCTGTTTATCCTTCTGCATTTTTGTCAGGAAATCAAATAAACAAAAACCGCGGTCACCAAGGTGCCGTGAGGAGCAGCGTGTGCGCCGGCACGTGTGGAAGTGCTGGGAAAACACCAGCGGGAGCCCAGGCTGGACATTGGCCTTTCCTGGCTGTCACTGCGGGGTCACTTGTGCTGTTCTCCTGGTGACGTGGCTGTCACAGCTCCCTGGAGAGCATCTCCCTCTGTGTGCCCCATAGTGTCACCTTCACTGTCCCAAGGAAGGCGAATGTGTGCCAGGACTTTGCCAGGGGTGGTGGCAGCTGAACTCTCTCGTGGTTTCATGTGGCTGTGGCTGCTCTGATGGGGTGTGTGGGTGACGTGGGCTGGGTGCTGGAGGTACCACTGGCCCCAGGACCCCCGAGGTGTCCCTGCGAGCAGCAGCTCATGCGGGGCAGGAATCCCTTGGGAAATGATG
>NW_010333746.1:0-570 GCF_000700745.2 Antrostomus carolinensis
GCCCCCCCGCCCGGGTTACTCATTAATTCTGCTCTCTGGTGTTTGCTGTTCCCTCTGGCACTAACGAACCCCGGGCTTGGTGGGGTTTTTCTCCTCATCCCCAGTTGCTCTGAGTTCTGGCAGCGCAGACGGGCGGCGGGTTGGTTCCCTCTTTGCTGGGAGTCCCAGGAGCTGTTCTGGGTGCTGTGTGGCATCTTTTAGGGGTTTGATATCAAACCTGGAGAATAAACTGCTGGTGGGGTCCAGCTCTGCCCGCTCTGAGCCCAGGCAGCTGCACACACCCAGCCTGTGAGCTCAGTGCTACCGTGGCTGCCCCCCGTGTGTCTCCTGTCCCTGCTGCTGCAGGGACACGGTGTCCAGAGCTCCCGAAAGGGCTGGTCTGTCTGATGGGCTTTGCTCGAGTGTCTGTTTATTTTTGAGCAGTTTGGCTTTGGAGGCAAGTGGCTGCTGTTCCAGGTGATGACACCAGGCACCGGGTCACTTGTGTGTGTGTTTCCAGCTACAGCAGCTGCCCACGCTCCTGCTGATCAGTGGCTTGAGATCATTTTTTCCATATCTTCAAGAATTCCC
>NW_010333746.1:603-9435 GCF_000700745.2 Antrostomus carolinensis
AATGATAGTGAGCAGCAGGACTGATGAAGCTGTACTTGATGTTCAGCCAAAGAATAAACCAAAGGGAGGTGGCGGATGTTTCATTCATCCCTCAGACCCTCTGGTCTCCTCACAACCTGATTTTTCAGGGGTTAAAATTCAGAGAGAAGGGAGAAGTCATCCTTGCTGACTCATTTGTTTTGTTATTTTTTTCTTTGTGCTTGTGCAGAAAAGCTGAGTTGAGGAACTGAAGGTCTTGTGTTATTTTTGCCACGTGTTCTCTCTCCTCTGAAAGCACCAAAGAGCTGAGGTACTTGAACAGCCCTTGCAGGAATGATGCTGTGGAAGATGGGAGAGTGACTTTCTCGGCTGCATTCGTGTGCTCTGAGTAACACAATAGAAATTAACAATTAATAGTGCTGTACAGCCTAATGAGCCTTCCAGGGTTATCATCTGCTTGTCCCTGTTGGAGAGTTAATGAGTGTCCGGAGTGTGGAGCAGCAGCACACGCGGTGTTTGCTGTCAGGGTGTGGACACCTGGCAAAGCCCACGCTGCTCCCGTGACTGCCTGGTGCTTTAGTCTGTCCCCAGCCTGTCCCAGGACAACGTGTGCTGCTGAAGCTCAACTGTGGGTGCTGCTTGTTCACCTCTTGAATTTTGGGTGCTAAAAGGAGGAATTACTTTTAAAACTCCTGAAGGAATTTGGGGGAGTGTTAGCTTTGGGTCGTTGGTCTGTGTTCGGGGTTTGTAAAGAATTCCTTGTCCTGCAGAGTCTGGATGAGCTCTCCTGAAGATAATTATTAGCACATTTCACAGCAAACTCCCCAAATTAATGCACTAAAGTGTCACTTTGAAGAGTGCTGGGGCCAGGCCAGCTGGGACTTGAAGAGCCTCTCTGTCTCTCTTCTGCCACCCTGTTCATCCAGGCAGAGAACTCTTGCATTTCTCCTTTGTGTGCCAGCCCTGACTGCTGTGAAGAGAAATAATCTTGTGTTTCAGAAGTACTAGTTTTGGGTCCTTCTGTTGAAAATATTCACCATAAGTAGCCCACTGAAGAAAGTGTGAGATTTCCTGCAAAACTAGTAGGTTAAATGTGAAAAATCAGAAGAAAGAAACAAATTGAGTTTGTTGTGCAAAACCTCTGACTGATTTTGGAGAAGAATTGAGGACTGTCGTCTCTGGAGTCATCCCTTTGGCTGTGGGCAGTGCTGGAGATGTGAGTGATGGAAAAAGGGCTCAGTGCCAGAGGTAGAAACCCACAGCAGCAGTGCAGGGTGTCAGGAGGCTTTTGGAAAGGTGGTGGGAGCTCCACAGCTGCCGTGTGTGTCTTACAGCCACGTTCATGGACTTGGGAAGAGCCGGGGGACACTTGATCTACAAGCGCCCCATGACTGAAAAACAACTTTTCTGCTAATACCTTTACTCTGGTCTGGCTTTGCTGCTTGTGGTCAAATATATTTCCTCCCTGGAAGTGTTTGTGGCCAGGCTGGATGAGGCTTTGAGCAACCTGGTCTAGTGGAAGGTGTCCCTGCTGCTGGCAGGGGGGGTGGGACTGGATGAGCTTTAAGGGCCCTTCCAACCCAAACCATTCCATTATTTTCCTCCTGATATTTTTGCCTGTGCACAACACTGAGATGAAGTTCTTGGGCAGGTTGCTTTTGTGTCTCCAGAAGTGTTGCAGTGCCATCTGAAAATGCAGTTTGTGTGGAAGGGACCCGTCTGAGGAGGGCAGACAGCCCTGCCTCAGGGTGCTCTCAATCCTCCCGGTACCAGGGAGGGCACAGCCCACCGTGGGCCTGACGTGAGCGAGCAGGGGGCTTCACCACGGTCTCTGGGACTTGGTTTGGTGGCAGCAATCAGAGAAAAGGATTTGATTTTTCCTTTTTCAGCTGCTCTCACAGATCTCTAGGCTCTGTGATCCCCTCTGGGAGGGATGGCAGGACACAGAGATTCCCTGTCCTCTGCCAGCACAGGCAGTCGCTGTTTTTCTTACAGCAGTGATAAAAGAAAACAGGAGTGTGTGAGAGGTGGTGTGTAACCTTTCAGCACAGTCTGTGCTCACTGTTCCCTTCATGCTTGTCCTGGCTCCTCTCCCACTCGCCAAGGGCACACACACACACCTTGTCTTTAAGTAAAACCCAGGAGCTGTAGGACCTGGGGGTCCCACCACGTCGATCTGTCACCAGCAGAGATGCGCCGGCTCAGCCCTGGAGCTGTTGGTTCCCTCAGTGGGGATGGGATGGTTCTTGGAGCAGCTCAGCTCATGGTGCTGATGCTCTGACCACAGCAGCAGGGGTGTGTGGCAGGAAAGGAATGAGATGTTGTACTGGACACTTTCAATTTAATATTTTCACATTAAAATATCCAAAGTGGAGCCAAATTCTCACCTGGACTTTGCAAGCCGCACAGCGAGGTGCTCGGGTGTGGGAGCTGTGGTACAACCAGGGCTTCCCGGGACAGAGCAGTCCCCACGGGGTGTTTTCTTTCATACAAAATACTAAACAGGAGCAGAACTGCTGTGACTGGGCTTTGGGGCTGGAAGGAGCCCATTTATGGCCCTGGGCTCTGCCTGTTGACAGCCCAGGCTGGGTGTCGGGCTCCAGCTGCCCGCGGGGCGTCTGCTTTGGTAAGCTCTGGGCATGTGACTGTGAGAGGAACGTGAACCAGGCGTGGAAGTTCTTGTCAGCCTGAACTGTGCTCCTAATCCTTGGTACACGAGCTGCAGTTCTAGGAAGTCCTGTCCTCGCCTTTGTGAACCTCCCAGGAATTTAACACTTAACTCCCAGGCTGGTCCCTGCCTCCTCTCATCCCTGGAGCGCAGTTCTGAGCCAGGATGGGTCTCCCCTTGGATCTGGTGAAACAACTGAAATTCTCAATCCTCTCCTGCAAAGGTTTCTGGTGTTTTGGGAACCCCATGAGCAGAACTTTCCAGCTACATTGTTTTATAGCCACGCTTCAAAATAAACCGAGCTTCATGTTCCCAGAGAGATGTTAATGGGAGCTCGTTTCCCTGCCTGGTTGTGCTCTAAGGAAAAGTGTTTCAAGGAGTACACAGGAGAAGTTGGCTTTCCCTCCTGCTGGAACAGGAGCAGAGCAGCCAGGGCCTGATCCAGAGAGGAAATTAAGCTTCCTCTTTGGGAAATAAAATTATTTTGAGTGTTTTCTGGGTTGAGGCTGTGGTCTGTTGGGAGGGATCCTTTTTCTGTGTGGGGTTGGGTTTGTTTGGGGGTTTTTTTGAACTTTTTCCAATGCAATTCCTTTATAAGGAGTGGGCTGATCAGTCCAGTAGTATTCCTAGAAATCCATGCCTGGAGCCAAGCTCTGCTCCCGCAGAGGCTGCTGGCTGGGGTGTGCTGGGGCTGGTTGGTTCCATGTGGGGCAGAGAGGGTGGGCTGTGCTCTGGATGGTGACAGCTCTGTGTAGTCCCTGGGACAGGGCTGGACAGCCAGCACCTGCTGTGCCAAAACAAATACCTGGGGAGGAGTTTCTGCTGGGCAATGTTCAGGGTGACACACGGAGGCACTGCCGTGTCCTGTCACCTGATGTGTGTGCTTGTGCCCGGCTACAGTCCTCAGCCCTGGACAGCTGAGAAAAACCTGTTATGTTTGTGTGTGGAAAATAAATTCCATTGACTCTGTTTCCTTTGGGTGTTGTTGTGACCCTGAGTTTAGGTAGAAGGGGCTGGATTGTGCAGCATCCACCTGGGTTTTGGAGTCTTGTGTTCCCTCTGTGCAGCACACTGGTGGCACTAGCTGTTCACAGAATCACAGACTGGTGGGGTTGGAAGGGACTTGGGGAGATCATCTAGTCCAACCCTCCTGCTAAAGCAGGTTCCTATTACTCAAGTACCTGATGCTTTGTACCTTTTTTTGGCAAATTCAGTGTTATGGTGTCTGGCTTCCTTGTGAGGTCGCACAAAATGAACAGTGGAAGTGCTAAATAATAGATATCACTTCAAATATGACTCCTGCTGTTGCTCTACACATCTGGCTGTGCAGATGGCCCAGCTGTCCTCGTCCATTTTGATAATACTAAGAACTGACAGCGTTCTTGTCTCCCCCACAGGTACCAGGATTATTTACGACCGTAAGTTCTTGATGGAGTGCCGCAATTCTCCGGTTGCCAAAACGCCACCTTCTGACCTTCCGGACATTCCAGGTGTTACAAGCCCAAATGTGGAGGAGTTGAAGATTGAGAACAATCATGTCCAAAACTGTGATGAGAAAGTGAGCGCAGGTGAGTGCACACACACACACAGAAATAAAGTGTCCTCCTTGTTCCTGCAAATACAGAAGTTCCTGTGTGTATTGGAGGCCAATACTCTGGTGACTGCCTGCAAAATCAAGGTCTGCTTGATGGCAGGAGCTAATTAGGTTCTCATGGTTATTAGGCTCTGCTGTGGTCCCCACTAATGTGACTTTTTTTTTTTTCCAATTAGTTAAATGTCATTTGTTATAATCACTTAATTCTCATTAATTTAGCACTTGGGAAACTGCTACACTGTGTTCATAGTCCTGTGGTGAGAGAACAGGGGCAGCTGTTGCTGCTTCTCTCTGTCCTGGGCCATTTTGCAGCTGCTTTGCATTTTTGAAAAAGATCAGATGACAATTCAGAGTAGGATTTGCTTTTTAATATCAGCCTGAGTTATAAATTCCTTCTGGTTTGGGTTTTTGGGGGGTTTTTTTTGTTTTGTTTTTTTACACCCAGGCTGGGGTGACCTGATTGGTAACTATCAATTATCCAGTGTCCGTTGCTGTCATTAGTGGTTTCAGCAGAATCTCATAGCCAGAGGCTAGGCCATGGGAGAACAGAGGTCACTGGCCACTGTGGGCACATCAGCACTTAACTAAAGACACTGCAGGAGCAACATGAGCAAGTGTTTCTCTTCAACAGTTGGCTTTATTTTTTTTTAAAGCTATGTGAGATTATTTCTTGAAGCAACCTGAAACTACCAAGTGTGATTATTTATCTTCTCTCTAAAAATAAAGATGTGAATACTCATTAGTTGGCTTCCACGCTCACTCTAAGCAAAATCTTTCCAGAATTAATATTGCTCAATGTTTTTTATGACACGCTGTTGTGACCTTTAGTGGCTCACTGGATTCTCTGGCATGCTGCAGTGCAGGCTGGATGCCAGCTTGGCTGTGACTCTTCCAAAGAAGCTCTGTCCTCAGGAACAGATCGTCGCTGCTGGTGCTGGCATCCTGTCAGATGGTGTGAGCTGTGGTAGCAGCTGTGCAGATAGGTTGTGAAATGGGCATTTGTGTCTTCAGGAACAGAAGTTTATACCAGTGATTGTCATCAACATTATTCTTTATATTTCTTTCTACAAGGAAATCCAGGGGTAGAAATAAATTATTTAAAGGGGATCTTCACTTCTGCTCTCCTCTGTCTGCGAGTGAGATCCCTTCTATGGATGTAGGTTACATTTTGCTGGTACAAAATGGTTTTTGTATCAAATTTGATGCCTGAATGCAGCTTTTAAGTCCAAACTGCCACACTTCTGAAGCACAACTGACAGTTGTTTCTTCAATAAAATATTTGGTATTTAATGTGAAACGTTGAGGACTCATTTGTGGGTTTTTCTTTTCCTGTCCCTCTCAACAGGCGAGGAAGAGCAGTTTGACATGGACATCTAAAGCACATGCCCTGAGAGTGCTTATCCAGTGAAGAACCAGGACCTCGCCTTGAGGATTCTCACCAGCCAGGCTTAAAAGTAGCCCATGCCTTGAGTGCCTTCCTGCTTCCTGGGAAAGGCAGATTCTTCCCTTCCGAGAACAGAGCGTGTCCTGTTACAGGGACCGAGCCTCAGCCTCTCTGTGTGGCTGTGAACACACCAGGGCAGCCCCTGCTGATGATGATGGGCCTTGGAGTGCCAGAGGAGACACTCACAATGATTGGTTTTGTTTCCAGTTTTATGCTTTTGTTAATCATTTTAATACTGTAAAAGTTACAGAAATGCAATATGAGGGAGAAATAAAAAATCATTTCGAGTCTCCTGGTACGGAGATTAATGCAATAAACGTGGCTTCTGTCCTTTAGTCATTCCAGCAAGAAACTACCAGCCTGTTGCAGAAAAATTGGTTGGGAGATCATCTAGTCCAATATATTTAATACACATTTAATACACACAAAAAAAAATCTTGTGTCTAGCCTTGAGATAAAGATGATAATTTTGGGTTCCCCCTGAAACACAAATGCTGAGATGCCTTCAGCCCTCTGACAGAACATCTGTGTGTCCCACATGTGACACCTGGTCACTGCAGGAAGTTTCCATCTGCTTTGAGCCTGCTTCCAGAAATAGCACAAACTATCTGCTGTGTGTTTCCAGATGGTTCTTTCACAAGGTTGCAGGTGTTTCAGCCCCTCTTCTTGCTGCCCCTGATGAGGGGCTGGGCTTGGTCAGGCTGCAGGTGGAACCGGCTCAAAATCAGCTCAAGTGGAGCCACCTGTAGCTGGGACCCTCTCTGCAGAGCTCAAACGCTGGGCTGCTTTCTCCTGCTCTGCCAGGGAAAAACCTTAGTCTTCAGCTTCCCTGCTCTAATTCCTGCTTCCCAAAGTAGCAGATCATCTTCCAGCATGCAAGTGAGTACCTTAATGTTTTTGCTGGTTTCTTTTGATCCATGCTGAAACTTTTCATGCTATTTTACACTTGTTTCTCCTTTCTGTAACTTGGTGAGCAAAGATTGACTTCACAGTGACCTTTGGAAGAGAGAGGGGTTTAACAGCGAGGTTGGAAATAAGTCTCTTGGGTTTTGAGAGGGAAATTTTCATCTGGGAAAGTAATTTTACTGTGAGAGTGTTCAACTTGGGCCCCCAGAGCAGGTATCTACACTTCCAGCCTGGGTGCAGTGTAATAAATGCATTACAGAGCATCTCTAACAGGCTGCTGTGCTGCTGCTTTAGAGATGGTGCTGATGGTCTCCTTTGGTGGTGGAGGCACCTCAAAGCAGGAGAATGCATATTAAGAGATGACCTGAACCTCAGACTTCCTAAAAGACAATGAGTGTCTGTCCAAATCACTCTTGGTAGATAGCATTTAAATATCTGCTAATTAAGCTCAGTTGTGGCATTAGATATGCAAGCCTTTAATAGTGACTAACAGAAGAAACAGACAAAGCAATTGCTGCAGATAAACTTGCATTTTTTTTTAAGATAAGATTAAGTGTTTCTCTGAAATCTTAATGGGAACAGATTCAGATTTATTGCCCTCAGGTGTCACTTTATCAGTCTCGCAGCTCTGTATGGGTTCTGGGTTCTATGATCTGTGTTTGGAGAGGAGCTGCTCTTGCTGCTGGAACATGTGTCATGACCTGCAGCTGCCACGGGCTCCTCTTTTGTGCTAAATTAATATTTTCAGCTGGAAATGGCACTGCTGGAGTGATGTGCAGCAGTCTGTGTCCTCAGAGCCCTCTTTGGTCACTGCATCTCACAGCAACCTCCGACTTTGTGTTTTGGGGGAGGCAGCACAAGACTTGGTTTTAAGAAAACTTACTGTGTTGATGTTAGGTTGGCCAAAGCCGCTCACTTTAGGCTTAAAAAAGCCACAACAGGCTTGTGGGGTGTTTGCAATGATTAAATCTCTGCACTCAGTGCTGAACCTTGTTCTCCTGCTCTCTCCTAACCAAAATGTTTGTATTTATTGCTTGTGTGTGGCTTTACAGCTGATAGCATTGATGTAAACCTGGGCAAATAGGTTTCACTGGAGAGGGAGCTCTGGGGCTCTGTACCCGGGGTGGGGTTTTACCCTTCTTACTCCTGAAATACTCCTCCACAACTCTGACACCCACTTTATCAACCTGTGATGTCCTGAAGATGGGTCAGGCCGTGGTATGCTGGTCCTGGCAGGCTGCTGCCTGCGTGGTGTGGATGTGGCTGGTGTGGGATGGTGGGCAGGGGTCGGGGGCAGCTGCCCAAAGCAGCTGTGAGCTCTGGCACTCGCTCTGCGCCCGCTCCCTTCCCGGGGCAGCGTCACCCGGGGTGAGGTTTTGGTGGGGGACATGGTGCCAGTGACCCCGGCTGACCCAGCCAGCAGCACTGTCCTGGTCCCCTCTCCAAAGTGTCCCCATCCCAAGCTAAGGGGCTGCACATCCAGGCATCTCTCTGGGGAGAAACGAGCCGATTTCAGCCTCGCTGCTTTTTTTTGCTGTAGGTTTCTGACCCAGAGTGGCCCAGGTGTGAACAGGAGCTTCGTGGTGACAGGTTTTTATGTTGGTACAAAAGCAACTACCTGGCTTTTTTGGAGTGTCAGCTATTGCAAGCAATGCTTTTAAATTCCTTTCCCTCCCACCCCCATACTAGAGGGTAACAAGTGTTGAAGTGTGAAGTTTTTTATCCGTGCCCGTGACAGCTTTGCATCGGTATCTGCGAGCTTATGTAGATCTGGGGGAGCATCAAAGCTCCAGGTGCCTGTGACAGCAATTCATGGCCGATAATTCGGAGGGAGGGAGGGAGAGCACCCTGTGAAGCACCTGGCCAGGTGTGAGAGGGGGTCTGGGAGGGTCAGGGCTCCTGCTGGCTTCCCGGTGAAGGGCCCTGGGGCCATGGGCATGTTGTAGTCACCAGGTGCAGAGCTGTGAACGCGTGACACAGTGACATGGCGCTCGTGTCCATCTGCTTTGGTGGAATTTGTCCCAAGCTCGTGCTTTGAACTCCTCCATCTGTGGTCTGGGACCGCACAGTCTCAGCATCCCCTGCTCCGGTCCCTCACGGTTCACCTCCATCCAGCGCCGCATCCTTCATCCAGGTGTTTTTGGATCCGTCTCCTGTGTCCATTCACACTCCAAGCCTCCCTAAGCCATGTGAGGAGCAGCTCAGTGTTTCCCTGTTTGAGCAGGGTTTGTTCCTCACCCA
>NW_010333746.1:9539-10483 GCF_000700745.2 Antrostomus carolinensis
GGTGGCTGCCTCGCACAGCTGGGATGCTCCAGGGAGGTCTGAGGGACAAGTGTTGGCTTTGTCACTGTGTTTTCTGTCCCTGCCCCTTTTCGTCTGGAGCAGGGCAGAGCAATGTGCATGCATCCTGCTCCGCGTCCTGGTCACGGGATGAAGGATATTTCCCTGAGCCAGCTGGTGCCTTAATCCACCGTTTGTACAAATATTACCCTGGGCCTTTGATAAGCCCTTCGCTCTGTTTGTTCTCACCCTTTCCTCGTGCGTCCAAAGTAAACGGTGCCGCCCTCCCCTCCCTGACTGCCCGCGGTTCCTCCCGAGCGCGGGCACCTGAGCGCGGTGGCTGTCACCAGCAGCCCCTCACACTGCTCCTGCTGGCATTGGGGAGGGAGCGTGTGGGCTGCTAGGGTCTGGCCCTGTGCATGGCCAGGGAAGCTGGGAGGCAGGAAGGGTTTGCATCTCCTCATCCTCGTCGCAGCCAGGCTGAGGCTGCCCCATGCTCCAGCGCTCCCCAAGCAGTGGCTGCTCACAGCCGAGTCGTGCAGGGTCAGTGGGCAGAGCTCCCACTACAGTCAGGGCAATTTTCCTGCCAGAAAACCTTCCCTGCCTTGGGAAGGCTCTGTCCTTCCCACACCAAGGTGTGAGGATGCTAAAGCCAAACCAGCCCTTCCAAAAGCAGAGACCCTGCCAGCTCCCCAGCACCTCTGGGAGGACAAGGCGATGCTCCGCTGCCCGAGCAGAGGGTTTCTGCTCTGTGGAAAAACTCCCACTGACAAACTGGTGCAAAAACCCGTCCCTCTGCCCAGGGAAGGCTCACAAGAGCATCTCAGAGTGGGGAGAGAGGAGTGGGGTCTGGGTGCGTGTGCCAGCCTCACCATTCCCTGCCCAGGGGGCAACAGCCACCTTGTCCTGTTCGCCCTGTCCCAGCAGCCTCTGGCCCCGGGACACTG
>NW_010333746.1:10639-10898 GCF_000700745.2 Antrostomus carolinensis
TGCTCAGAGATTAGGTCTCTTGCAAAGCTGAGCTCACTCACCTCAGCTTTACTGGCACCGGCTGCACTTTGATGTTTTCCTTACAGCTCTGGAATCTCAGCTTTTATTTTTCCACGAGTCTCTTCCCCGGGAAGGGCTGCCACCTCCCCCTGCCCCACTGCAACTTTTGAACCCGCTGCTCCATCTCAGACAGGCTTGATGGAGGGACAGAGATGGCAAAGATACAGCTGCCAGCAAGGCTGGTGGAGGCGGGGGGCTG